>NW_025321119.1:130000-163059 GCF_019176455.1 Solea senegalensis | reverse complement strand
TCACTTGTTCCTCATAGAATAGAATAGAATAGAATGCCTTTATTGTCATTATACAAGTTGTACAACGAGATTTACTTGACTTCACCTTGAAAGTGCATACAGCTAACAACGACGAACAATAACAACAACAACAACAACAACCAGTGTATGGGTCAAGGACATTAAAAAGAAAAAGTGACCCTAGTTAACGTGAGGTGGGTTTTCAGTTGCAGCGTACTACATTAAAGGATATACAGCCATCATTCTTATTGCACAATATGAAATAGCAGGTCTGTATCAGGGTTTAAATATAAAAAGTGCATTTCTATGAGACGTGACCCATAGCAGGGTATAAAAAATAATAAATAAGACTATTTCCACAGTGTGAAGTGTATTTTTTTTTTTTTAACAGTATATGAAATATAGAAATATAAATATCACAGTGTGAGATATGATTTTAGCAGCATATAGAATATAAATATCACAGAGTGAAATGTAATTTTGCAGTATATAAAAATAGAAATATAAACATTTACACAGTATGAAAGTGATTTTAGCAGGGTACCATTTAAAAATACAGATATTGCACAGTTGGAATGTAATTTAAGCAGGATAAAAATCTGTATATACAATATAAGTAGTGCACAGTATATAAGTATTGCATAGTGTGGAGTAAATTATTAAATAAATAAGCATTTCAGCATGAAATGTAGAGTATTGCACATGCCAGAATGTGTGAGAGTATGTGGTAGAGGTAGGATGGTCAGTGCATGTCCATGTTCAGTGTGGTTATGGCTCTGGGGAAGAAGCTGTCCTTAAGTCTATTTGTCCGAGCTCGGACACACCTGTAGCGTCTGCCAGAGGGCAGCATGTCGAACAGATGAAAGCCGGGGTGGGAACTGTCCTTAACAATGTTCCTCGCTCTGTTCAGGCAGCGAGAGTGGTAAATGTCCTTTAGGGAGGGGAGAGTGCAGCCGATGATCCTCTGTGCTGCGTTGATGACTCTCTGAAGACCCTTCCTGTCTGCTTCAGTGCAGCTGGCGTACCACACTGTGATGCAGTACAGCAGCAGGCTCTCTATGGAAGAGCGGTAGAAGTTCACCAGCAGCTTCTCATCCAGGTTGTTTTTCCTGAGCACTCTCAGGAAGTGCAGGCGTTGTTGGGCCTTCTTGGTGATCTCCGTGATGTTCGGGGTCCAGGAGAGGTCAGCCGAGATGACGGTGCCCAGGAACTTGAAGGTCTGGACCCTCTCTACACAGACACCGTTGATGTAGAGGGGAGCTGGGTCTGCGCGGTGCCTCCTGAAGTCGATGACGATTTCCTTTGTCTTTGTGGCATTCAGTGCCAGGTTGTTCGCTGAACACCACGTTGTCAACTTTAGGATCTCATCCCTGTAAGCAGACTCATCTCCCCCTGAGATTAGTCCAACCACAGTGGTGTCGTCTGCAAACTTGACGATGGTGTTGCCAAGGTGGGTTGGGCTACAGTCATGGGTGTAGAGGGAGTACAGTAGTGGGCTCAGCACACACCCCTGTGGAGAGCCGGTGCTGAGTGTGCGGGTGGAGGAGATGTGGTTACCAAGTTTAACAGTCTGTGGACGGTTCGTGAGGAAGTCTTTTATCCATGAACAGGTGTGTGGGTGGAGGCCTAAATCCACAAGTTTACTGACCAGAATGTCCGGGATGATTGTGTTGAAGGCTGAGCTGTAATCGATGAAGAGTAGCCTCACATAGCTCCCCTGGTGTTCCAGGTGGCTCAGCGCAGTGTGGAGAGCTATGGCTATGGCATCCTCCGTGGATCTGTTTGCTCTATAAGCAAACTGATGTGGATCGAAGGTCTGAGGAAGGCTGTCTTTGATGTGGTGAAGAACCAGCCTCTCAAAGCACTTCATGATGACCGGTGTTAGGGCGACTGGGCGGTAGTCGTTGAGGCTGTCTGTGGATGATTTCTTGGGCACGGGGATGATTGTAGCTGTCTTCAGGCAGGATGGGATGGTGGCTTGAGACAGGGAACGGTTGAAGATGCAGGTGAAAACTTGTGAGAGCTGGTCTGCACAGGCTTTGAGCACCTTCCCTGGTATCCCGTCCGGGCCAGCTGCCTTCCTTGGGTTTACTGCTCTTAGCACCCGTCTCACTTCAGAATCCTGTACAGTCAGTGTGACGGTGCTGGGTGCTGGTGGCTGCGGAGGTGGTGAGGCTGTATGGGGCTCAGTTTTCTCAAATCTTGCGAAGAAGCAGTTCAGCTCCTCTGCCAGCGAGGCGTCTGGGTTCCCAGGTGTGATGTTACAGCCCCTGAAGTTTGTGATATGCTGTATGCCTTGCCACACCTGTCGCGGGTTGTTATCAGAGAGGTGGTCCTCTATCCTCTTCTTGTAGGCCGACTTAGCATCCTTGATTCCTCTCTTCAGGTCTGCTCTGGAGGCACTGTACAGTTCCCTGTCACCTGACTTGAAGGCAGCGTCACGCTTCCTGAGCAGCATTCGGACCTGGCTGGTCATCCAGGGTTTCTGGTTGGGAAAAACCCTGATGCTCTTTTCCACAGTGACGTTCCCAATGCAGTACCTGATGTATGACAGTACTGCTTCTGTGTGCTCTGCCAGGTCCTGGTGTTCAAATACCTCCCACTGAGTGTTCGCATAACAGTCCTGTAGCTGAGAGAGTGCATCGTCCGGCCAGGTTGTAACAGTCTTTTTGAGAGGTGTAGTTCTCCTCCTGAGAGGGGTGTATGCCGGGGTAAGGAGCAGAGAGAGGTGATCTGACTGGCCTAGATGAGGTTGTGGTATGGCTCTGTATGCATGCTTGATGTTAGAATAGACATGATCCAGTGTGTTTGCACCCCTGGTTGGACACTTAACGTGCTGAAAAAATTTCGGAAGAACCGTCTTAAGGTTCGCCTGATTAAAATCCCCAGCTATAATGTGAACTCCGTGTGGGTGCGCGCGCAGCTGTGTATTTATTGTTTTTAGCAGGCTAGCGAGAGCTATGCTAACGTTAGCATCCGGAGGTATGTATACAGCTGTAACTATCACTACTGTTAGCTCTCTGGGTAAATAATGTGGTCTGCATTTAACTGACATGTATTCTATGTCCGGGGAACAGTGTTTATCTATGATTTTGCTATTGTTTGACCAGTCATTATGTACGTAAATGCAAAGACCTCCTCCTCTGCTCTTACCGGAGTCTTGGTTTCTGTCCCAGCGGTGGAGAGAGCGGCTAGCTAGCTCTACTGCGGCGTCGGGGATCCGCGGGTGAAGCCAGGTTTCGGTTATAATCACAACACAGCAGTTCTTAACATAGCGATTCCCAGCCAACTGTAGTTCCAGCTCGTCCATCTTGTGAACCATAGATCTCGCGTTTGTGAGGAACAAGCTGGGTAGGGGAGGCTTGTGTGGCTGTGTCCTGAGTTTCACCAACAGGCCTGACCGGCGTCCTCGCTTCTGCTTTCTCTCCCTCCGCCGTCTCCGACGCCTGCCGGACCCGATAACAATCCACGGAGAGCCCGGTTGCCTCGCGACGTCGTCGGGTATATTGTGAGTTCGTTGAAAGTCACTTGTGGTGGGTAACTTATGCCTAAAACCAACGTCGAGTAAGTCCTGACGGCTATAGCAGCGATTTGAACACGTACTTACGAAAAACACGAACGAAAAACACAGAAAATAGCACAAAAAGGGAGAGCCGTGAGCCGCTGCGTCCGTGCGCGCCGCCATCTTGGATCTTGCATCATTCGGATCTTGCATAATGAGATCTTGGATCTCATTATCCGTAACATGACTCACTTGTTCCTCATTATCCGTAACATGACTCACTTGTTCCTCATTATTCGTAACATGACATGTGTTTTGTGGTGTTTCTAAAACCATTACAAGGTTTTAATAATTGCATGAATCAGGAAAATAATGATTTAGTCATTCTTGAGCTTCTTTTCTCTGCTTTGTTTGACGTCATTATTTTAAATTCATTTCATGTCCTGAAACAAACTCACTCATTGCAGCTTTAATCTGCTCAGAAAGCCACGACATCCAGATAATGACATGTTTCATCGCGGCGGCCATTTTGTGGCGACGCAGCGCGAGTCCCGCCCTGATTTCTTTATCTAACGTGTGAACTCTGTGGATGAACCGTGACCTTTTAACCTCACAGATGTTCATAGAGTTCACTTTATAAAGACACACAAAAACAACGTGTGTGTGTGTGTGTGTGTGCGTGCACCATGACCTCACGCTGACCTCTATAACTCCGCCCTGAAAACCACGAGCATTTTTTTTTCTCATCTGGTGAAATCAAAAGCACGCAGCGCTGCACAGAGCGACTGTGAGAGAAGAAGAAAGTAAAGTCATTTTCATTTCCTGTCTGGTGCCATGCTCTGCTCAGATGGATCTGCCATGTTAGGTGTCAGATCACATCAACACAAAGCCTCCACTGACATCTGCATTTGGAATAAGTCTCCTCAGCAGCAGCAGACTTGTCTGTCTCTCTGTCTGTCTGTCTGTCTCTCTGCTGCGTGTGTGTGTGTCTCTCTGTGTCTCTCAGTGAAGTCTCTGGTCTGTGTTGTGGTTTCTGCTCAGGATGCACCGTTTATTGTGCTCAGATGCAGGCGTTCATAAAACGCCACAGAGGAATGCAGTGGCTCACACGCAGGAACGAGGGAAAACTTAATGTCGGTGGATACGTCAGGTTTTGTTTTTGAAGTTTAAATGCGTGTCTCTCTCTCTCTGTGTGTGTGTGTGTGTGTGTGTGTGTGTCTCTCTCTCAGTCGGCAGTGACACGCAGGGAAAACTCAGTTTAGCCTCTAAACACAAGAATCACCTCAGCTTAAGTCTACGATGTTCACGTCTTTATCTCACTGGGAGACAAACTCACGAGGACACAGGAGCTGCTGGTCCTCTGCTGCCTCGTGTGGTCACTTTGTGTCACTGAAGTCGATCAAAATGAAGGATTTTAAAAGCCGAATTTTACAAAATCAGAACTTAGTGATGGAGGCAGCAGTGGATCAACGACTCCTGTGCGTGTGTGTGTGTGACGTTAAAATCACTGATTTTCTCTCTGGGCTTTGGTGTGGGAGAGTGAGTGGTTTACAGACTTCAGTTTTGAGTCGTCTTGTTTATGTCCAAAAACCAAAATGATTCCGTTTTAACAATTTCTCTGTTTTACGGAGGAAAGAAAGCGGAAAACAATGACATGGATTCTCATATTTTTCTACTTTCTGGTTATGGAGCAAACAAAGGTCAAACGTTTGTTTCTCTCAAAGCTTTGAGGTCATTTTCCCTCTTAAATAAAGAGACATAAGACCAGACGTGATATTAATAAACGATCTTCTGAAAGTTGACAAAGACCCACTCGTCTGAAGAGACGCTTTCTTTAATTGAAAGTCTCTCCCTGGGCCCCCTGATTAATTTCTGCTCTGATCTAAATTGACCCATCCAGCCTGAGGGTAAAGCAGCGGCCTGCGTCGCTTGCTCGTACAGCGTGTCATCACACGTGGCCCCGATACGAGCCACCGTCATGTGACAACATGACATCATCATGACATCATCTGTGGTCAGTGTCGTGAAACTCCCCCAACACAAAATAACACAAACTAAACCTAACAACAGAAATACAAAAAGAGGAAAAATATAATCTTGACTAAAGTGTGATGTGTGACAGTTCACGACAGGTTCCGGGATTTTAAATAAAAAATATTATATATATATATCATGTGTTTAGTCAGTAGCCCTATGAAATAATACAAAAATGTAACGTTACCTTTGATTTTAATAGTTATTCTTATCAATTAAAATACACGTGTTTATAGTAGTTAATATCATAATATAATGATAATGATCATGATCGCGCCCTCGCAGCAGTTCCATGACCTCACTTTTGAATCTGCCAAACCTTCCGACAACTCTCCTCCTGTGATGTCGCGCTCATTTCACGTAGAATGGACAACAACATCCTGTCCTGTCGAGTTGACAGTCGACTTTTATGTTCGTCAGGTTCTGTAACATCTTCACACCAAGTTTGGGTGGAACGCAGCGAGTCATAGGGCACTTCCTGTTTCGTGGTGGTCAGTAAGGCAAACACGTTCAGAGGAGTTTGCTCATTTACATAAGATGCAAAAGGCCAAAATGGCCGACTTCCTGTTGAGTTGACACCATGGTCCCAACGAACTGTTTTGTTCGTCTTGGTTTGAGACCAGTTCCCGCCAAGTTTCGTGAAATTCGATGCAACTTAATCTTTAGAGCCCTTGAGCAAGGCACGGGTCGACGATGCCAATGTCGTATTTTCGCCAAACCTGACCTCCGTGCCGAGTTTCAACCTCTTCAAAAACGAGCGCAGAGCCATTTGTGGCTCGGGCCTTCACTCAACCGGGCTTTCAAAATAAGAGCCCCAGACTTTGTTGTTTTTTTTACTCGTTAAAGTTGTTATTCTTATGAGATAAAATGCATGTTTTTAGGCAGCAATCAGGGTTTAACGTTTGTGTTGTAGTTTTCGACTCACCTCGTCACAATCTCATGTCCTGACGTCTCCTGTCGTCTCCTGTCGTCTCCTCTTCTTCTCCCTCCTCCTGATTTTGCAGCTCCATGCATCAGATCTGGCTCCTATAAAGACACGGGATTAGATTACAGCTAAATCAGTCTTGTGGCTTTTCCCCCTTCTGGTCTTCAGATATGAGCGGTGCCCAGCAGGAGCTGCAGCAGAGCCTGAAACCCAACCCGAGCGTCACTGATCCTCCCAATAACCAGGCTCTGACAGCGTGGAATGATCCGTGATAAGAGAGCGGAGATCCTCAGACGTCGTGGATTTGACACTCTCCGCGTCTGTCTGTCCGTCTGTCCGTCTGTCGCCGGGTCAGTGAAAGTCCACAAGGACGAGGCGGCGTTTTCTTTTTTTAATGGAGACAAGAAAAGTCACAGACGACTTTCATTAAGCCACCGCGAGCCGCGTCAAAATGTAAAGAAATAACGTGAAACAAAGACAGAGTGAGTAGCAGATGTCTGTATATATTATATTATATCATATATATATATATATATATTTAGTCTATCAGCCAAGGTTCAGCTAATCACATCAAAGACGAAGACGAGGAGCCAAAAGTAACAGTTTGGCTTCGCCTTCATCAGCATGTGTTCCGTGTTTATTGGCTTTGGAAGTCAAACCCGGGTCAGGATCAATCCAGCGTCGCGGATCGGGAGTCGAGCGGAGGACGGAGGTGAAGTGTGATTTTTTTTTTTATTAAATCAACATGGACGTTCAGCGACGGCGATCGGCTCGTCCTCTCGTGTCCTCTCGTGTCCTCTCGTGTCCCCGCGCGCCTGAACACAGCTGACCGCACTGTGATGGGAAACAGGCTCACGTTACAGCCACGAGTCATTTAATCACATGTTTTACCCTCTTCTTCAGTGCAGGGACCCCACTGCATTGTGGGTTATTGTTGGCGTGACAGTGCGATGCTAGCAGTGATCATGTCTCTGTGAAGGCTGCTGTAAGAAGACAAAATAAACTCCTGTCAAACGTTTTTGAGAGATTTGTTATTTTATAATCAGACCAACATTGTTTTACCTTTGCTCGTTACTTCAGGAGTTCCCCAGGGATCCATCCTTGGCCCGATAACATTTACATTAGGGCCGCAACTAATCATTGTTTACATAATCGATTAACGTGTTGATCATTTTCCTGATTAATTCAGTGCCTGTTTGGTCTGTGTTTTGGTCCACAAACATGAAATCATTTAGTTTTCATGATTTCTTTGTAAAAATGGAACAAAGAAAACATTTCAGAAGCTGAAATATCACAGAAACTCGTTTTATTTATTGTTAAACAAACACACTGTTTAATTTATCACTAAAAAAACTAGGGCCGCAACATTTAACCGATTAATGATTATGAATCGATTTCTTGAGTTAACTTCAACTATTTTGATCATCAATTATTTGGTTTGAGTGTTTCTTAAACAAACATCAATCAGGAAAATAATCAACAGATTAATAGGTTTTGAAAGTAATGGTTCATTTCAGCCCTAATGTAAATGTTACAGGGCCAAGAATGGATCCCTGCGCAACTCCTGTAGTAATGAGCAAAGGCAAAACACTGTTATTAAAGGAAATAAAGCATAACTATTTTGTCAATTGGTTTGAGTGGATTGTTTTAATATTTCAATATTTCTGTCATTTTTCAGCTGCTTTCTCTGTTTCATAAAACAAAGAAATCATTTCATGTTTGTGGACAAAAACAATCATCATTTCCAGGTGTGATCGACATTTTTCAACCAAACAAGCACTGGATTGATCGAAATATTAATAGATTATGAAAATAATTAAATGGAAATGTTAGCGGTCCAAGAACGGATCCCTGAGGAACTCCTAAAGTAACAAGCAAAGGTAAAACACTGTCACAGATGGAAACAAAGCACGTTTGGCTCAGCCTACGATGTTTGTCTGATTCTAAAATAACAAATCTTTCAGTTTATTTTGTCTTCTTACAGCAGCCGTCACAATAACTCAGTCTTCTGTCTCACACAGACCCGACGATCACTGCTGTGATGCCAACAATAACCCAGAATGCACTGAAAAGGAAAACATGTGATATTTGGAGCAGGAGGAGTAAGAATGCTATATTTTCTTTATCACTTGTGACTGCAGAAATGTAATATTATGAGAAATGTAACGTCTTCCACGAGGATAATTCAATAACAGGGCGATTGTTTTGCTACCTGTGGTTAAGACGTTTCTCCCCGACCGTTCATCACTCGCCACATTGTGGCAAAGAAATAAACGTCACGGATTCTTTACGGCTTTATATTTATCTGCAGCTCAGGATCTGCTCCTCGTCCTCAGACAGCTGCTGACAATCAGTGTGGACTTAATGAAGCTTTGACATCAGCACACACACACACACACACACACACACACACACACACACACACACCTGATCCTGACAGTGAGGCAACGGCATCGTCTTCTCCACGTTTGAACAAGACGTCGTTTACCAGCGCGAGTTTAACAAGAACAACATGTGAGAGAGTTTTACAGAAATCCTTCTTCATTTACCCCCAAACATTCACAGATAACCCCAGTCCCCAGTTGTGTACTGAAGCAGGGGTTCCCAAAGACAGGGTCAAGGCCCACAGATGGGTCACAGGCGAGGCTTATTGGGTCCCTAAAGAAACTTTTCCCTTCAAATTTACGTGTATATGTTTTAATTATGTGCATAAAAGTAAGTTTTAAATCATTTTCTTAACATTATTAGTCATTTCGAGGCAAAACCCAGCATTTTTGCAGCGTTGTTTGTTTGTCAACTTCAATCTTAAAAAACAATCTTAAAAAATATCAAAGGTATAAAAGAAATCTCTTTTAACCAAAATAATAAGAAAAGAATGAACTAAGCAATAAATAATACATGTACATATAACGAAAATGAGGTTTAACTACCTCATTGTAACGTCATTTTTTAAAATATTGTAATTGATTTGTTTCTAATTGTTTTTTTGAAGCGGAAAAATGCTGGTGTTTTGTGAAACATTGTTTCAGCTCTGACAAAATAAAAGAATCCAAAACTGCTTGACTGTGAGACACAAGAGTTAGGTTTGAGATCATCTTTAGAAAATCTAGGGTTGAATTATCTTTATTAAGTCATCATGTGCTTTTACTTCCATTAACTTTTTCTAAAACAAATAAACATAAAAACTGAGTCTAACGCAGCAGTTTGTACAGAAATAATTCAGATTTTAGTTTCTTTTTTAAAAAAATCAGTGACAGTGACAGTGAAGTTGTGGCGCTAATTTTGATGCAGAATTTATTACGATATTTAAAACCACCACTCTACTGTGTTTTTTATTCTTAAACTCCAAATAAACAAAAACTACCCGAGCGAATGTAGGAGTTCCCCAGGGATCCGTCCTTGGCCCGTTCATGTTTTTATTTTGGTCTTAAACATTGGAAAAAAAAAAAGCACTAATGACACAGAGTTTTATTCTGAAACCAGACAAATAACTTACAGATGTCGAGTTACGACAGATTCGCGACCGAAACGTGAATTATTTTGTTTATAAACGTCTAAATATTTCTTTTATTTTGCTGTTTTTGTGTGCGACTAAAAACTCCGGTGTGATCCGACAGCGGCTTCGGGAAAAGAAGCTCTGGAGTTGAAAAAGATTAATTAGTTAAAGTGGGGCAGACATCAGTCGTCTCACAAGTCTGGAGGGAGGAGGAGGAGGAGGAGGAAGATGAAGAAGTGTTGCTGAGGCTGCGGGAGAATCCCAGCACTCGGGTTTCATTCGTCTTTTCTTCTGTCGTTTTTCTTCGTGGAAGGAAAATGGGATTTGTTTGACGAACGAGGGAAGGACGGAGGACGCGAGGGAAGGAAGTGAGGCCCCATCTGTCAGTCTTATCTGGACACCGGGGGCTGTGGGGTCAAGAGGACGACCTGGCCGGTGTCACAGTAATGACGGTCCCCCCTCTTTCACGAGCCACAAGGTCGAGACCCGGCGCGTTTTTATCACCGCGCTGACGTCTTTAAACATCACAGTCAAAGATCTTCAGCTCGGGCTGGAAAAACTCGCCGAATCGTGAATTCTACGACGCGTAATTCACTAAAAACAAGCTGTTTGTCAGGACTTTGTTATCTTTATTTATTAGAAACTGTCAAATCACTTTAAACTTCACAGATGTGGAGTTGTTATTAAACAAAAGATCAATTAAATTAAAAACAACAAGACAAAAGCTTGCGTCTTGTTTGGTAGTTTTTAATCTGAAAATAAGTTGATTTAAAGATGACGTAACAGAGATCATAGAGAGTAAATGTTTGAGTCCAGAGAAACAACCTGTGTCAGGATAAATAGACAAATATCCAGCTATTATGGCTCAATCCTCTTTGTTCGCATCGGATAAATGTGAAGAAAGAAAGAGAAAAAAGAAAAAAGAGTTCCTGTCAGAGGAAAAACCAAAAAGTGAGTGTGACACAGACGACGAGTCAAAGTCTGACTTTGATTTACAGAGATACAGTTCAGCTGTTCAGGTCCACTTATCACACAGCGATCTGAGCAGGAATGTTTTCAAGAACAAAGACACAGTGAAGAGGAGTCCTTCTAACTGTTAAAGGGACAGTTCATGAAGTTCATTTTATGCTCAGCTCATAAAATATACGTCAATTTAGGTTTGGACAGACTTTTCCAACAGGAAACTGACGTTTGTAAACCACTCACAGAGAAAACTGCTGCTGGTCCTCTGCTGCCTCGTGTGGTCACTTTGTGTCACTGAGTTAAGTCAAAATGAAATATTTTAAATGCAGAATTCATAGAAATAACACATTTGAACTTAGTGATGGAGGCAGCAGTGGATCAACAACTCCTGTGTGTGTGTGTGTGTGAGAGAGATGTTAAAATCACTGGTTTTCTCTATGGACTTTGGTGTGGGAGAGTGAGTGGTTTACAAACGCTGTGTAACACAAGAAAACAGACACAAACATGTCTACTCAAGTAACTAAAAACATGTTTCAGATTATGTGACAAGAAAACATAAATCACTCAGACTGTATGCTGACGATGTTTCTAGAATAGAAATACACTAGAACTGAAACAACTACTCATTTATTAATCAATTACTAAGTTAGTCATCAACTATTTTGATAATTGATTGATGAATTCAAGTGTTTTTTTATGTGAATATTGTCTGATTTCTTTGGTCCATAGAACAAAGAAATCATTAGAAATTATACATTTGGACAAAATAAGCACTGGATTATGAAAATAATTGTTTAGTTGCAGCTCTAATGTAAATGGTATTGGGCCAAGGATGGATCCCTGGGGAACTCCAAACTCAGAAATTTACGAATAATTTAGTGATGAATTGATTTGTGATGAATCAATTTATCACTAAATTAATCGTAAACTATTTCGTTAATTGTTGGGAGGGGATTTTTTTTTTACTATTTAAAACAAGCTTCTGTGATTTTGCAGCTTCTTAAATGTGAATATTTTCTGATTTATTTGCTCCATAAAACTGGATTAACCAAGAAAATAATGGTTCATTTCAGCCCAAATGTAAATGTGAGTGGGCCAAGGATGGATCCCTGGGGAACTAACGAGGTAACGAGCAAAGGTAAAAACCCTGTTATCAAAGACAACAACATCTCTGATCATCCCCACATGAATCATTGTGAGTTGCAGAAGCTAAAACTCTTTATTCTGAGTGATATTTGTATCAGAACGTGTGATAAAATCCTTCTAAAACACGACTCCTAATAATCCTCTGTCAGCTCCTGCATGAGCTCGAGTTTGCCACGTTTGCAAAAAAAATCTGAATTATAAATAAAAGGTAATGATGCTATTATCATGCTCTCTTACGATCCTGAGCACCGCGCCGCACCACTGCCGCCGCCGCCGCCGTGGCCACCGCGGCTGTGCCTCACCTTTCTATTTGAATAATGATTTATAATCATATTAGTTCTCTCCGGAGCCCTGCTCTGGAAAAGTAAAAAGCTATTATCCAGTTGTCAGCTTCGCAGCGACGCCGCGGGAGATGGAGCGGCCGTGCTGACATGCTGTAGCTGCACACACACACACACACACACACACACACACACACACACACACACAGATATTGAGCAGCGCAGGTCGTCACTGGTGCAAATCCTTATTAGCCTGCACACGCATGAGCAAATTGTTGTTTGTTTAACCTTGCTGTGTGTGCCAGGCGGGTGGAGTTAAGTCCTGTATCTGAACTCAAATTTATAAAAGGGACAGTTTTTTTTTAAAAGCGTGGCTGTAAATTATTGTCAGAACCAGAGACGGGGGAGGTTTTTACCCGCTGAACAGTCTGCGATGTCTACATCACATGATCACGTCTTTATCTCACTGTCAGACAACAGGAAACTGAAGTTTGTCAACCACTCACTCTCCCACACCAAAGCCCAGAGAGCACTCTCAGCACACAGGAGCACAAAAGGTCGTCGTGAGCCCGTTCTTAAGATACTGTAGATGTGGTTGTAATGTATGTGTTAAATGAGCAAACCTTTAAACACAAATACAATCTGTGTGTGTGCGTGTGCGTGTGTGTGTGTGTGTGTGTGTGTGTGTGTGTGTGTGTGTGCGTGGATGATCGACACTGTCACCTGCTCGCTCTAATCCTCCGACACGACGAGCGTGTTGTGGATCAGCTGGGATGTCTGTTTACATCCTGACTGACACGCGTGATATTAGAGGAAGAGAGTTGGGGTTACGCGGTCACAGCGTTTCCCTCAGAGTCATGTGGTGTAATTCATATTTTAGGTCTTTTATAGACAGATGTCTTTCCAGGGAAAAACAACGTGAAGCCTTGAGGTTTTTATTTACACGATTGTTTGACTCTTTTGTCTTAAATCACGGCTGAAGAAGAGGGTTCCAGATGTTTGGAGGAGTCGTGTTTCTGGATCTACAGTATTTCATCCAATAAGACACACACACACACACACACACACACACTCTGGACAAGGTTGCTAAAAAGGTAACATCCATAAAAGCGTCAGACTGAGGGTTTGTGCTTCCTGTGAGGACGAGACACAGCGAGTCTATTTGTGAAGAAGAAACAGAAAAACAGCTTTTCCTCACATCCAGACACGAGACGCTCACACACGTCTCATCAGCGTCCACGACGAGACAGACGGGACCATGTGGACATGTCCTGTCACGATCACTGTAAATCATCATGATGAAACTGTGATTCATGTAAAAATAGGATTTCATATTAAAGTTAGATTATCTCTCCATAATCTAACTTTATTTGGTTGGTGTTCAGAAAAGGTTTGAAAACAAAGTAGGAACAGAGGAAACTCTACGCTATAAAAACAAGGCACTGAAAATGTTAGAAAAGTCAAAATAAACATTATTACATGACCAAAGAAAATAAAGAAATAAATCTAATTTGTGGTTTACCAAAGATTTTAAAAAATGTATTCAAATTCAAATGTTGTCACTACATTTAGGAAACATTTACGTTTTTTAACAGAATGTTGCCTTGTTACAGAAATATATTACTGACAAACCAATGTTACAAAAACATGTCACTGACGCTAAACAATAATACAATTATAAAGTTGCAAACAAAAATGTGACCTATGAAGTCTATAAAGTCACAAAATCGTACGATTATAAAACGTACAACCTTAACAAAACCTGGTCACGTTAAATCAAAGGTGACTAAAAACACAGTAAATAATGAATAAGTCTGAGTAAATCACCAGGACTGTATGTGTGCGCTGGTGAACTGAACTCACCGTGATATTTATGGCAATGGCACATAGTTGTGGTGTCTTTGTGTTCACGTGGCTGCACCTCGTCTCCGTCCGTCTCTTTATTCATGGATCACTTGTGGACATGGACCCCGGTGCTGTGGACACAAAGAGCTCAGTATCACACACAGTAATTACACCATGCAAATTCAGCCATTCAGCTGCTTTAATATGGCCGCTCTCGCTCGCTGTCGTGACGCTTCAGTTGTCGTGGCGTTTATCACCTGCCGCACACGCACATCTGTGGCGCCCACAGGAGGAGGGGGAGGGGCCCGGGCCGAGGGTCAGCTGTTCATTCATTCCTCTGGAAATTCACTCCTTTATTCTCATTTTTCCTTCTTTACTGGTTTTAAAATGAGAGCGTGGTCATTTGAATTCTCTGCTGCTGCTTCTGTCATTAAAAGCAGACAAATCACATTCACACGTTAACTTTTTTGGTCCAAAAAGTGTCTGAAAATGAAAAGAAAAGAAATTTTGGTTTTATAATCAGAAAACATCGTATATTCAGCCAACAATGTTTTGTTTAATTGTACAATTTCAGCCATTCAGTGGGCCAAGAACGGATCCCTGGGGAACTCCTACAGTGACGAGCACAGGTAAAACACTGTTACTGATGGAAGTCCTTGAATTGAATTATAAAATAACAAATCATTTCTTTTCTTTTACTGTGGTTTGTGGAGAGAACATGGTTTCTCCACGTTTTCTTATTAATTAAAACAAGTTTTCTTAAATGTGAATATTCAGTTGCTTTTTTTTTTCTATCTGCATAGAAACTGACTTTTACTAAACAAATCCAACAAATAAACGTTTGACCACATTTAAATCACACTGGGGTAGTAAATATTAATAGAATAATTGCTTACTACATGTTTTTTAAACTAATTCAAACACGCTCAGTGATGGTTTCTTGTTATTTCCAGGTTTGGAACATTTCCGGACATTTTTGGGTGCAAACAAAGTCATGGATTGATGTAGAAAATAAGGATTATTGAAATGCTCTTCCTCTTCAGATGAGACAAATGTGTTCTCAGATCCTCAGCAGCTGAACACCCCTCCCCCCCCCTGCCTCCCTGCCTCCTGGGGTGAGTCTGTGGGCGTGTCCAGGGCACCGCTGCCTCTGGAACAGGTACGGTGAAGCAGCTGGTGTGAACATGTGTGAACAGACTGTGGTTGTGTGTTCACTTGGCTGAAGAGCAGACACTGACAGGTCCAGCCTCTCGTCTCCCTCGTGTTTGTCTCCCCCGGTCTCCCCCGGCCTCGTCCCTCTGTCTTTGTCCCGCACAGCCGTGCGTGACCCGGACAAACCGAGCCGAGCACAGAGGGACGGCGATGAGCTGCACCTGAGCATTTACCTCGCACGTGTTTCATGGTAAAAAAAAAAAAAAACAGGATCGTCTTCTTCTTCTTCTTCTTCCCTGAGATGAACTGAGGTTTTTCTTTTGAAGAACTTCCTCAGGTCACAGATGAGGTCACATCCCGTCTCTTCTGATCAGACCTGAGGGACCGGGCCGCAGATGTGGACGACACAGAGGTCGACTTTCTCATGAGACGGAGAATAAAAAGACAGATTATGTTTCTCAGGGTTGGGGGTTGGGGGTGGGGTTTAACTCCTGGGAATCAATCATTAAAAAGTCACGAGGAGTCCGAGGTTAAATCTGTTCAACATCAAAGACGTTATTTTTCACTCAAAACACTGAGATTATGAAGAAAATGTGAATTAAAGTGCGGAAAATAATACACCACGCCCCTTGAGACATGAAAACATGAGAACTGAAGTGAACTGAAGTTTGTAAACCACTCACTCTCCCACACCAAAGTCCATAGAGAAAATCAGTGATTTTAACATCTCACACACACACACACACACACACACAGGAGCTGCTGGTCTACTGCTGCCTCGTGTGGTCACTTTGTGTCACTGAATTAAATCTAAATGAATCAAATGCCGAATTAAAAAAAATGAAAACATTAGAAGTGAGTGACGGAGACAACTCCTGTGTGTGTGTGTGTGTGTGTGTGTGTGTGTGTGTGTGTGTCTATGGGCTTTGGTGTGGGAGAGTGAGCAGTTTTCAGGTGTTCATATCTTTGACATTTTTCCATCCATTTCTTCGCCCCTCCTCCTCCTCGTGTGTCCTGCACCTCCTCTCTGTTAGAGATTCATTTTTTAATCCACGTGTTCTCCTTCCTGCACAGATATTTACCAAACTTTGAATCCCTCTAATCCTAAATGCAGAGCTTTACGCTGTGATGCAGCAAGGGAGAGAAATCATTTTCTTTCTTTCCATGTTTTCCAGGAGCTCACACTCCTCCTCCTCCTCCTCCTCCCCCTGCTGCTCCCGTTTACTTACAGCAGCATGTGGGCTAACAATGGCCCCAAGTGACAGCCAAGGTTAATCCTATATGTCGCCATTATGCGGGGTCAAGCTCCCTCGCCATATATTTAGTGTGTCATTAATTTCCAACCTGCTCGTGCAGCAGGAGAGAGGAGCTGCTGCTCACACACACACACACACCCACACACACTCACACACACACACACACACACACACACACACACACACACACACACACACAATGACTCGCTACATTAGCTAAATGGCGAGAGCTCCGTCTCTCTTTTCCTCCCTCTAATGAGACGGGTCTCTGGATGGTGTAGTCTATTCATCATCCTGCTTGTTCCAATCTGGCTCTTCCTTTGTCAGGGTTTGGTCGCAGGACCGAAGTCGTCACAGACGACATAAATCACCTGTCAGCGTCGCTCCCTGGGCTCCCATAATGCTCTATTAACGGCTCCAGCTCCATTATTGACAAAGCAGCAGGACAGGTATTACAGCCGCTGTGGTCAGGGCCATTTCTGTTCATCTGTTTTATAGAGCGAGGCTTTTTATTGTCCTGGAGTCTGCGGCGGTGCGTCTGTGCTGGACTGCAAACGTGCTGCAGCCATCTTGGCTCAGTGAGCTAACCTGAATGAATGAATGAATGCTGCTCAAATAACTCACAGAACCTGAGTCCAACATTTTCACTCGATGTTCTTCATCAAACACTGATTTGAGCTACTGAACTAAAGACTTGTGGAATATAATCTACGATAATCTACGATAATCCCGTCTTTATCTCAATGTCACACAGGAAACTCAAGTTTGTAAACCACTCACTCTCCATCACTGACTTCAAACTTTGTCAAAGTGACACAAAGTGACCACACGAGGCAGCAGTAGACCAGCAGCTCTCCACAGAACCTCCTCACAGACACTGAGAACCTCCTCACAGACACTGAGAACCTCTCCACAGACGCTGAGAACCTCCTCACAGACACTGAGAACTCCCTACGCTCTCACAGACGCTTGAGAACCTCCTCACAGACACTGAGAACCTCTCCACAGACGCTTGAGAACCTCCTCACAGACACTGAGAACCTCACAGCGCTGAGAACCTCTCTCCACAGACACTGGGAACCTCCTCACAGACACTGAGAACCTCCTCACTCACAGACACTGAGAACCTCTCACAGACACTGAGAACCTCCTCACAGACACTGAGAACCTCTCCACAGGCTGAGAACCTCCTCAGAGCGAGAACCTCCTCACAGACACTGAGAACCTCTCCTGAGACGCTGAGAACCTCCTCACAGACACTGAGAACCTCCTCTCACAGACGCTGAGAACTCTCCACAGACACTGAGAACCTCCTCACAGACACTGAGAACCTCCTCACAGACACTGAGAACCTCTCCACAGACACTGAGAACCCTCTCAGACACTGAGAACCTCCTCACAGACACTGAGAACCTCTCCTCCTCCTCACAGACACTGAGAACCTCCTCACAGACGCTGAGCACAGACACTCTCCCACAGACACTGAGAACCTCTCCACAGACACTGAGAACCTCCCTCACAGACACTGAGAACCTCTCCACAGACACTGAGAACCTGAGAACCTCTGAGAACACAGACACTGAGAACCTCTCCACAGACACTGAGGAGACACTGAGAACCTCTCCACAGACACTGAGAACCTCCTCACAGACACAGACACTGAGAACCTCCTCAGACCTGAGAACCTCTCCACAGACACTGAGAACCCTCTCCTCACAGACACTGAGAACACTGAGAACCTCTCACAGACACTGAGAACCTCCTCACAGACACTGAGAACCTCCTCACAGACACTGAGAACCTCCTCACAGACGCTGAGAACCTCCATGGCTGCTTTTATTGTGATGGATTTCCCATAGCTTGACCTCATATTCATTAAAAGAGGATTTAGGTCCGTTAGAGCAGGAGAAGAGAGGAGAGAAGGGCCCCCTAGGGACTGTGTTTGCTCTGCTGACCCCCCTGCAATACACACTTTCCCTCACACACACACACACACACACACACACAGGGCCTATAACTCTCTCTCTCAGACAGAGCTTGTTAGGTGTGGAGGGTCGAGGAGGAGGAGGAGGAGGAAGGTTTTATTAGCAGCAGCAGCAGCAGCAGCTGCTCAGCTCTCTGCCTCTATAAAAGGTGATTACTGCTGCTGCTAACAAGCTAATTGATTGCTAATGAGGTGAAACACTTCAGTTTGTGGAGGGAAAACACACACACACACACACTGCGATGTTCAGACAGGAAATTAGAGGAAAAAGGGGCGGTGCTTGGTGCTTGCATGCATGTTCATATGTAAATGAGGGGGCCACACTGACACACACACACACACACACTTTATACTGTATATATAACATGTGTACATATAAGTAAATGTACACATGTTTTATATGAATTATATACGAGTCACTGCTCTAAAGTCATGGAACAATAATTAAACAATAATATTATTTTCATTTCTTTGATAAAAGCTTTTAAAAGTTTAATTTAAACATTATAAACAAAACGATTAAAAAACATATTTAAAATGCAACATTATGTCATGTTCTCCTATATGTTCCTCTATGTCCCTCCATCTTCTTTCACATGTTCCTCCATCTTCTTTCACATGTCCCTCCACCTTCTTTCACATGTTCCTCCATCTTCTTTCACATGTTATTTCACATGTCCCTCCATCTTCTTTCACATGTTCTTTCACATGTTCCTTCACATGTCCCTCCACCTTCTTTCACATGTTCCTTCATATGTGCCTTCATGTTCTTTCACATGTACCTCCATCTTCTTTCACATGTTCCACATGTTCCTTCATATATACCTTCATGTTTCTTTCACATGTTCCTCCATCTTCTTTCACATGTTATTTCACATGTTCCTCCATCTTCTTTCATATGTTCCTTCATATGTACTTCTCACATCTTTCACATGTTCCTTCATATGTACCTTCATGTTCTTTCACATGTTCCTTCATATGTACCTTCATGTTCTTTCACATGTTCCTTCATATGTCCCTCCATCTTCTTTCACATGTTCCTTCACATGTCCCTCCACCTTCTTTCACATGTTCCTTCATATGTACCTTCATGTTCTTTCACATGTTCCTTCATATGTTCTTCCACGTTCCCGCTCCTCTGCTGCAGCAGGCGGGGAACTCCCCGGCCAGTGAAGCCTCTACAGTTTCCTCTCTCACGGTATTTGACATGTCTCCTGACACGTTCTCCTGCTGCTGCTCACAGTGGGTGGCAGGGACAACCACACCAGTTGTTTGGTAATTTACTGCCGTCAGGGTGAAAGGTTTATTGGAGCACACTAGTTAGCGCAGGGCTAAAATAAGGATTTGGAGAAGGCTGGGGGGTCTGTGCACCAGCGCCACCTGCCTCCAACACACACACACACACACACACACACTCACTCACTCACTCACTCATCTGCACGTACACAGTCGTACAGGACACAGGAATGTGCGTTCATGTGTCGTCTTCTCACCGCAGCAGAGTCCACGATGTAAATACACCTCGCTTTGCTTCAAACAGTTGGAGATTCAATTTTAAATGTGGAGAGAAAAGGCAAATTGTTTGTGATTATTTATGATTCAAACACGTTTCAGGTAAGCTTAGCATAGCTTAGCTTAGCATGAACAAAGATAAAACGTTAGTGTGGCTAAAACAACTTAAAGCTCACAAGCTGACACGTGAATGCTAAACATGAAGCTACAGCCTGGAGATCATTAGCTTATATGAGCTTAGCATAAGCTATTAGAAAAAGTTAAGAAAGAATAAAAAATACAAAAATACTAGTGTTAGCGGCAATGCTAAATATCAAGCAACAGCCTCAACATGGTTTGCTTAGCTTAGCATATGGGAAGGTAGGCTACTTGATTTATCACAGCTTTCTTTTGTGTTTGTGTTGACACTAAACAGGAAGCTACAGCCTGTGGATGGTTAGCTTATCATAATGCTAAATAACAAATCTACAGGCAAGACATGAAACTTAGCTTAGCATAAACAGTGGGGAAAGATAGACGACCAAAAACATCCTAAAACTTTATGATAGGTTGTGTTTGTGTATAAGCTAAATGTGACGCTACAGCCTGGACACAGTTAGCCTAGCTTAACATAAACACTGAAAACAGCTGGAGGTTCACTTGTTGTCCACAACATTTTTACTTTAGAAAACAAGGTCTTTCATGGCATCCAGGTGTTTATGCTAAGCTAAGCTAAATTAAGCTAAGTGTCATTTAAATAACAAAGGAGTCAAAACTTTTTTTCAACAGTCCCTGAAGGCAGCATCGCAGATAAGGCTCAGTGTGACCTCTTTGACCTTGATGTGCTCTTTCCTGTTCAGACCACCAGACAAGGTCGACACCCCCTACCCCCCGGCCATGCCCTGCCCCCCCACCCCTTCTCCCTCTCCCTCTACATCCTTTTTCTTCCTTGTCTCTTTCCGTCTTTTTTCCTTTCTTGCGAAACGCTGCATGGAACACCGGCGTCTAGACGCGGCCAGAGAAAGGAGATGAGCAGCGAGCACTCGCTCGCTCGCTCTTCCTTTTGTCCGGAAACCACCGTTGTGGCTCCCCCCCCCCGACCCCTGCCCCCCCGACCTCTAGCTCCCTCTGTCTGCCCTCCATTGTCAGGGAACAATACGCTGCCACTGCCTCTTCCTAAACATGTCGGGGCATTAAAATGACCATCAATATGAACCACAGGGGTTTGGGTGAGTGAGTGAGTGAGAGGGTGAGGGGGTGTAGAGCATGAACTGTCATGCCAACACACACACACACACACACACTCACACACACACACTTTGACCTATGATGGGCGGAGATCCATTTGTGTCAATCAGGATGAGTTCAAAAGCCAGGAAATATTCCTACACACACACACACACACACACACACACACACACACACACTGGGGCTAAACTTGGCTGCACACACAAGACGTGTCAGTCAAAACACATGGCAACCAGGGGCCTTTTCTGTGTGTGTGTGTGTGTGTGTGTCTGGGGGTCAAGTTCCTGTGAAAACACCCTCTCACTAAGAAGAACCCGGCTCCCTCTCGCTCCTCCATCCTCTGTGATGTGACTAAACACGGCAACGTTGCCATGGAAACCACAGCTTCACACTGCGATAATTGTCAAACTTATCACACACACACACACACACACACACACACACACACACACATCACCCTGCCTCTATCCTCTGGCTAAAATCAGGATTTGTAACGCTGCTGTTGCAATTTATTTTCCCCCGTATTCATTTTATAATAATAATAATAATAATAACAATATTACTATAATGTTAAAATATTATACTGTTGTTTGATTATAAAAGCTACAAATAAACAGTGTTATCAGTATTTATGCAATTTACTCTGTCATTTAATTGTGATTCATGTAATTTAATTAATATACACCGCACCAATTTACATACATATTACATTTTGAGGGGCTCAATCCACAAAATATCTGAACATGACACATTTAAAACTATAAAGAATACTGAGATTTCGGTGACATAAATGTAAAACTAAGTTTAAAAAAAGAAACGACTCAATAAAAATGAAACTCTTTTGTAAACCACTCACTCTCCCACACTAAAGTCCATGGAGAAAACCAGTGATTTTAGCTGCGGGGACAAAGGAGCTGCTGGTCTTCTGCTGCCTCATGTGGTCACGTTGTGTCACTGAGGGAAGTCTAAATGAAATATTTTAAATGCCAAATTCAAAATAAATAAGACACTGTAAGTGTAAGTGAAGGAGGCAGCAGTGGATCAATGATGTTAAAATGACTGGGTTTCTCTCTGGGCTTTGGTGTGGGAGAGTGAGCTGCTGACAAGTTGAGATAAAGTGACATTTTCAGGCATCTTTTGCTGTCTTGTGTCGTCATGTGTCACTGACAGCAGGGTCTTCAACCCTCAACCCTCTCTTTAAGGTTCTCTCAGTGCTTGAGGGAAATGCCGCCACACTCGGTGCCACGCCCCTGTGTTTGTGTGGCGATGAATCTCCGTCACGCACACACACAGATGAGGTTGTGGTGTTGAAGCCTCCTCTGCAATGACCGCGCAGACAATAAAGCATCACCACAATGGAAATGTTCATTTTCTCATTATCAGCCCTCTTAATTATTTGTTGTGACAGATAATTGCGTTGCGGCGCGGGCTCGTATCGGCACTAACCCTCTGCCTGTGTCTTGAGCCTGCCTCCCCTCCCCGGCGTTTGCCTTTCACTCAGACAAAGAGCGAGCGCAACCTTTTCTCAGCTCCGCGCCGCCTCTCCCTCGCCACAATAGGAATAAATATTATAGATTAATTAATCCACGCTGATTATAGTTTAATCACTTTGCCTCCCGGGGTCACTGTATTATTATCCCACTTAGTACGTGACTTGTACACACACACACACACACACACACACACACACACACACACACACACACACACACACAGACAGAAGAATGGCATTATTCCAAACCCTGACTGATGCGTGGAGGCTTTTCTGCCTCTTTACTCATTTATTAATTAGCACTAATGCTGTATTACAAGGCTTTGGCATTTTTACTGAGTGTGTGCCTTATCATATCATATTATACGAGGTAATAACGTCAGAAATCCTTCCACGGGTCAAAGTGAGCTGCCATGTTGTGATTTAGAAACGACACGGCCGCTCTGCTGCATCAAATCCCATTGAGAAAATCAGCGATTTAAGCTCACGGAGCAGCTCCTACATTCTTTCTCTTTACAATCAAATATCAAATATGTCTTTAGTAGAAAACATTGAAATATTTAAAGTTAATTTGTGGTTTAAATCTGGCTTTATTGTTCAAATTCATCTTATATTTCACAGGTTTTATAGTTTGATTTTAGCCAATAAACAAAACTAAAATAAAACTCAACTAATAACATGAATGCCTTCATAAGTGCAACTTCAGAATGAATGTGTTTGTTTGTGAACCACTCACTCTCCAACACCAAAGTCCATCGAGAAAACCAGTGGTTTTAGCTCACGGGGACACAGGAGCTGCTGGTCCTCTGCTGCCTCGTGTGGTCACTTTGTGTCATTTTGGATGCTGAATGTGAACTCAGTGATGGAGGCAGCAGTGGATCAACAACTCAGTGTGTGAACTAAAATCACTGATTATCTCTATGGGCTTTGGTGCAGGGAGTTACGTACGGAAATGTGTGTGGGCACCGGGGGTTGACAGCAGAACACACATTCCAACCACCTTCCCAAATGTGGAAACATGACCTGTACGTACAGGTGGTGCAGCGGCAGCAGCAGCAGCAGCGGCAGCAGCGGCAGCAGCAGCAGCAGCAGCAGCAGCAGCAGCGGCGGCAGCGGCAGCAGCAGCAGCAGCAGCAGCAGCAGCATGCAAGGTGTTTGCCTCTTTCTCTGAACACACACACACACACTTGACACGGTTCTAAAGTGATTCTGAAGCGCTCACATTCTACACATGCCTTTCCTTGACTTTTTTTCCCTCTCTTACTGAAGTGAAGCACTGCTGCAGCACACACACACACACACACACACACACACACACACACACAGCTTATCCTACCTCCCACATGTGTGACAGGTGTCAGGCCCAGTGGGAGCGTTTACGGCCCCTAAACCCTTGACATTTGACCCCTGACCTCCTCCACTCCGTCACCCATGAAGCACCTGCAGCAGCAGACGAAGGCCGAGGGAGGCCGGAGGGACACACACACACACACACACACACACACACACACACACACACAGCATGGGGCACGCTCTTATTTTGAAAAAGTCTCCCCAAAATAAATACGTGTACTCCAAAGAGGTGAAACAAGACAATTTATATTCACGTTAAACACTTTAAATCTTGAATAATTAAACATAGAAATACAGGAAAAGAAATAGAAACGAAGATTTATATGAAATATAAATGAAAGATGAAAAATAAAGGATTACCAGTAAAACATGAACAAATAAAAGATAAAATGTAAAAAGATCTTTTAAAAAGTGTCAATATGGTAAAAGTAAAATGTTTAATTTAAAATGAGACAAAATAGTTTCTTTAAAGTCACTTCTTCACACACACACGTGCATCATCATCATCATCATGAAGCAGCTGTTTACTGAATGTAAAGACAAACAATCACTGTATGTGTTTCTGTTTGACTGCAGAAAACTCATTAAAATTCACCCTGATTTGCATATGCATTGTGTGTGTGTGTGTGTGTGTGTGTGTGTGTGTGTGTGTGTGTGTGTGTGTGAAGGGACTTTAAAGAGGATAAACACCCTTCTTTAACTCTTGCCCTCATTTCCTGCTCCTTCAAGTTTTTAAATTAATCCCACACACACACACACACACACACAGAGCTGACTGGAAGTTGACCTTTGACCCGGATAGATTTCACGGATTATCCCTTTCTTGTGTCAGAGCAGAGACTCTGAGGATTCACCTGAAAAAACGCGATGTTATTGCTACATTTGTCGGGGTGAATTCCAATCATCGGGAAGTTAAGCAAAAAAAAATGTATATGTTTGTTTGTTTTTTTACATTTTTTTGTAACATTTCTTTAAGACAAGTCAACATAACAAACTTGTTCTCTTGTTAAATGACGATACTTTACGTTTTTGTGAAACATAAATAACGCAGTTGTTTTTTATTTTGATGTTTTTCGTGAAGTTTACTTTCTTTGTATCCATATTACATATACATACATATTACATTGAAAATGAGTACTACTTACAATATTGTAATACTGTAAACAGGTGGACACGAGGCTCCGCCCATTCACATTTTAAAGCACGTTCATCGTGGATTCATTATCACTGTGGACACAGAAAATGTTTGCTACGGTCCCAGAGCGACATGAAAGGCGGCCATTTTGTGTTTGAAAACAGGATTTAACTGATGATTTAACAGGAAGACATGTTGAAAGGGAAGAGGATGGAATGAAGACAGGGATTTAGCGAAGGAGGGAGGGGTGTTTGACTCACCCCTCCCTCCCTCCCTCCCTCCCTCTCTACTTGAACACTTTGAAGTGAACAGATTGCTTCCAGGAGCATGGATTCATTCACATCCTTGGTTAAACAGAGAAGAATGGAGATTAGCCGCCACTCTTAGCATCTCATTACATCCCATAGGCAGCCATTCAAGTGGCTTTAGAGGCAGTTTCTCCCTCTTTAACCTTTCACACATGAAAGTAAAGATTCTCTTTCCGTTATTGAACACGGGAAATGTTTGATGCCACGGCGACGCAGCGCCCGCACGCTGACTGACACGGGAGCTAATGGGAGCTTGTAGCCTAAAAAAAAAAAAAAAGACATCAGCGTTCCCCCGACACCGAGTGACACTTTGATTGAACCGCGACACTTTGAATGTAGCGTATTATAATAGGAGCTTGGCAACCTGTCAATCCGTAAATCTGTCAACTTTACTATACATACAATCTGCAGTTGCACCACAGGGTCACTATTTCTCCCACACACTGAACCTTTAACAAAAGCGTGTTTTTCACACAAACCCCAGAGAAAATCACTTTGGTTTAAGCTGCAGCTCTCTGCTTTTTGCCAGTCACTCTGTGTCACTGGCGTTAATCCACTGTGTGTGTGTGTGTGTGTGGCGATTAAAATCACTGGTTTTCTCTATGGACTTTGGTGTAGGGAGAGTGAGACATTTAACAAATTGCAGTTTCCGTTGGAACAGCTTTCGTCCAACAGTGAGACAAAGACATCTTGTGACTTTCTTGTGTATTAGGGGAAGGACAAAGACAAAAAAGCTTCAAAAGATGTTAAAAGGGTTTTCCCCAGAGAGAACAGGATAATTACTTTAGTGAGTAAAGGACATGTACGCAAAACATGGCAAAAGTTTCTGATTTATTTAAACACAAAACTAATAACAATCAGAAGCAAGCATGAATGTGTGTGTGTGTGTGTGTGTGTGTGTGTGTGTGTGTGTGTGTGTGTGTGTGTGTATTACACAGGGGCAGTACAATAAAGAAAACGAGAGAAAGCAGACGGAACATCAAACTTACTGGCCGACCTAAAAAGATAGATATTGTTCTTTGTTGCTTAATCCTAAAAGAGTGAACTGCATGGTATTCGGTATTGTGTGTGTGTGTGTGTGTGTGTGTGTGTGTGAACTTCCTGTCTTTGACATGGAAGTTAGCGGCTAAGAGTAAACCTCAAGTGGCGTTTGTCCTGGATACCTGCTCATCAAAACTAATGAAAGCATTGATCGGATTCCTCCGCCTTGAGCCAGGCGTCAGGGTCCACAACTGTCAAGGGCGGGACTTCAAAACACCGTGGCCCTGCTGCACTTTGCCTGGCCGAGCCTGCGCTCACTCACCATGACATTCCATTTCTTTTCTTTCTTCCTTTTCCCCCTCAGAGTGAAGTGAGAGCAGAGACACACAGAAGAGCGAGTGTCCATGAAGTGTCAGAGAAAAAGAACACAGCAAAAGACCTGTTTCTGTCATTCAGGTTTTCCAGATGTTCATTCTGACTGAAAGCAAGGAAAACAAAAGAGACTTACAGCGTGCGTCTTCATCTCTCACTGTTCCCAGCAGGGGAAACTGAAGTTGTGAACCACTCGCTCACTCACTCACTCACTCACTCCGCTCACTCACTCTCCCGCGCAAGCCAGAGAAAAGCCAGTCATTTAACATCACACACGCACACACACAGGCGTTGTTGATCCCGCTGCTGCCTCCATCACGTGACGTTCAAATGTCTTTTTATTTTGGATTTTGCAACTTCAGTGACACAGAGTGACCACGCGAGGGCAGCAGAGCAACCTGCAGCTTAAACCAGTGATTTCCTCTCTGGACTTTGTGGTGTGGGAGAGTGGAGTGGTTTACTAAACGTGCAGCAGCAGCAGCGGCAGCAGCAGCAGCAGGTGTGTGGGATAAAGCTCACTTGTCGCAACCTTTTTGTTTACCCGGTAAATACACTTTGGTGGCTAAGCACTGCTGCCAACATGGGGGTGAAGACACCAGGTGCAGCAGGACCGGGACCAGGAGGGAGCAGGCAGGAGGGAGGGAGGCTGACGGGGAGGAGGGCCGAGGAGGAGGGCAGGCAGGAGGAGGGCGAGGGAGGAGGAGGGGCCGAGGGCGAGGAGACAGCAGGAGGAGGAGACAGAGGGAGGGAGGGAGAGGGAAAGGGCGAGGAACCAGGAGACGAGGAAGGAGGGCGAGCAGGAGGAGGGCAGGAGGGAGGAGGGCGAGGGCGAGGGGCAGCGAGAAAAACAGGAGGAGGGCGAGGAAGGGAGGAGGAAGGGGCCGAGGACCAGGAGGAAGGGCGAGGAGGAGGGCGAGGGAGGAGGAGGAAGAGGAGGGAGGGGAGGACTGCTGCACTCCTTCAGTGATTTGTATGAATTCTGTTCCAAATGTTTGGTGGCAGTTAACATCCGGTGACACAAAGTGACCACCGCGGGCGGCAGACACATAAATAAAAAAGCAGGACAGTCTCACAGTTTGGGAAACTCCAGAGTTACAGTGAGCGTGAAAGAATGCACATGTCAGCATCTACAAGTGGCCTAGAGGTGGTAGTTGTGACAATAGTGAGGTTTCAGCGCTGCTCACCGTCTTCATCTCTCTTCAATTCACCACCCGTCCAAAGGCAGAACAACGAGGACATGTGTCCTGGGGCCGAGAAAACAGCTCATGGAGGTGGCTAAAAGTCTGAAATAAACCCGAGGCGTGTTGTGACTCCTGGATGTCAAACAGCGGCGAGAAGCGGGAGCGTCCTGAGACAAGCGGCTGATTTATGATCCGCGGTAGGCGCTGGAAACACCAGGAGGGCCTTGGCGGCTCATCACGCGGATCATTTCTGGTCCTCCGTGAAACTTTCATTCACTGTGTCACTTCCCCACATGGGCAGAAGGTGGGACTCCCCTTTAATACCAGAGACAAATGTGTGTTGACAGAGGGCCGCACCACTTTGTTTAAGAACTCTATTTTCATCATTAATATTCTGTCATTAATTTTCTCAAATCATCAATGTGATAATAAGGTAGTAATCAGATTACGGCGACAGAGGAGTCGAATTACAAACTGACAGAAAACTCAAGACGGCGCCGAAGTCCGCAGAAACACTTGGCGCACATTTCCTGAAGAGCGTCGTCAGGCCTCGACCCGCGACAACAACAACAACCATGGCGACAGCGGCGACAACAGCAACAACAACTCGCGCGCCACAAACGCATTTTATAATCAGAGCAGGATTTTAATCTCTCTTTATAGAAGTGACAAAAGACTCACTGATGATGTTTTCTAATGTTAACCAGGACGCAGCCAAGCATTATTATTGTGTGTGTGTGTGTATTATTATTATTGATAATGTGAACAACGATTGACGACTAAATCTGGGTTGTTTTTTTCAAAAGAACTAAAGAGAAGAACAGAGACTTCATTCCCATCGACCGTTAATTCCATCAATATGCTGCCGAGGGAGGCGGTAAACAACACACACACACCGCAGCGCTACACACCGCGCCGCGCACACACACTGCGCGCGCGCACACACGCACACACACACACACACACAGGCGTGGACAGCAGGTGAGTGAGATGATGGTTGTAATGTCAGAGACAGTCTGTCCCACATGGTTCTCATAACTGTGTGTGTGTGTGTGTGTGTGTGTCTTCAATATGTGTCTTTCAATATACACACACACACACACACACACACACACAAACAAAGCCTCAGCACTAACCTTTAACCCTAACCAGTCAGGTTCTGAGATCTGCCTCATTAGGACCAGGTTTTGGTCTCCATGAGGACTACTGGTCCTGACAAGGTCAGTGTTTATGACAGACAGACAGACACACTCACACACACACACAGAGCAGTCCAGTACATCTTGATCACACTGTCAGTGATCAGTGCCAGCTCCTCATCTCTCTCTGTCCAACTCCATATTTCACTCTCACCCTGTCCAGCACACCACACACACACACACACCTGCCTGCGCCTTGCTGCCTTGCGCCTTGCCTTTACCTGCCTTGCAGCAGCATCTACACACACACGCACTGCGCCTGCACTTGCGCCGCTTTGCCTTGCTGCGCCTGTACACCACCATTCATAAGTAGGTGAGACCATGATCTAAATCTGGTTTGTAGAAAATAAATAAATAACAGAGAAAGTAAAAAGAAGTCTCTCCTCACACACCAAAGTCCACAGAGAAAACCAGTGAGGACACAGGAGCTGCTGGTCCTCATGCCTAGATGTGAGATGCACTTTGTGTCGAAAAGGATTTTAAATGTCCAAATTGCCAAAGCAGACATTGGGGCGCTCAGTGATGGAGGCGGCGGCGTGTGTGTGTGTGTGTGTGTGTGTGTGTGATGATAATCAATGAAATGATGATGATGATGATAATGATGATGATGATGATGATGATGATGTGTCTTGATGTGATGATGATGATGATGATGATGATGCGTGGGTGTGTGTGTGTGTGAGAGATGTTAAAATCACTGGTTTTCTCTGTGGACTTTGGTGTGGGAGAGTGAGTGGTTTACAAAAGTCTGTCTCACAGTGAGATAAAGACGTCGTAGACTTAAACTAACAGAGATTTGATTTAGTTAAGTTAACTTTCATTTTAACCTGGAATATGAACATAAAGACGTCATGTTAATGACTCATGAGACGTCCCCACCGCTGACCTCTGACCTCACAGACGATAATTAGTCCGCTAACCTGCAGCTAGTGCATTACCTCACAGAGGGGGCGGCGACGTACAGAGGAGAAAAAGCTGTGGTCTCTCTGAGTCTGTACGTAGATAATGAGGCAGCGGCCTGACAGGTGGGGTCTGATTAGGAAGGAAGGAAGGAAGGAAGGAAGGAAGGAAGGAAGGAAGGAAGGAAGGTAGGTGCTGTGGTGGGCGGGGCTGTGGAGAGCGAGGCCATGTTTGACGTGGTTAATTGGCTTCACACACATGAAAAGGTTCACAAACTGCTGACACTTCACTTCTCTCACAAACGCAGGAGAAAATTAACTCCTTTCTTCCTGTTAGCTTAGCGTTAACAGCGCTAATGTAGTTTTTTTGATTGGAATATAAAGGAGAGATTTAATTAACGTGAACCTGTGTGAAAGGTTGGTTTTATCTCAGCCTCTTTACACCATGAGCTCGGCGCAGCACACATTATTATTTCCAATTAATTCTAAATTACAGAGGAAAGTGATAAAAAACCACGGCCACGAGAAAAAGGAGCTGAAACTTTAATGACTTTGGGCCAAGACGTCGCGCCGCTCTGATAATGACTTTCATTCAGCTTCACTGAGAGTTTCTGTGTCGCACCTGAGGTTTGTGAACGAGCGACAACTGAAGACGACACAAGTGTGACCTTTCAAACTCGCTTCGCTGGCACTTATCACCACACATACTGGAAATGACTTCATCATCATCATCATCATCACCAGAATCTCAGAATCAGAGAAACCTCCTCATGTATCGTCTGCATAGAAACGGACTTTTCAACAATACGACAAATAAACCTGCACAGACGTCATTTAAATCACATTCATTACTAATTCATTCATTTGCTCCATAAAAGAAAAGATCATTAAAATGGAATCACGTTGGACATTTGAGAACATCATTTCCAGCTTTTCAACATTTTAAGGAGCAAACCAAGAAATAAATGAGCTGCAGCCGATAAAACAACAGGAAGTAGCCGTCGAGCTGACACGGCGGGTGTTTCTGCCCCCTAGTGGAGTGGAGGACGACACATTTAATGACATTATTTACAAAAACAAAGTGAAGTGAAAGAGAATGTGTGAGATGAATGGATGACGTCAGTAACTCATAAACACACAATTCAATAAACGCTGTCTTTGTTTTTTTGCTCCGCGTCGTTAATAATTTATACTCTTTTTTCTACAGCAGAGATTATTGTGAGAGACTCACAGACGCTGAGAGCACAGTAATAACAACACTGCAGCTGTGTGACCAATGAAAGGGTGAATATTATGAGTGTGTGAGGCAACAGCAGCGGCCTAATGTACTGTAGAGAAGACACACACACACACACACACACACACACACACAGAGCCTTGTGGTGGTACGGGTTCTGCTTCACTTCCCATGTGAAGAAGCTACATATTAAACTAAGTGTGTGTGTGTGTGTGTGTGTGTGTGTGTGTAATTCATATTCCTGAAAAATGCTTGTGAAAAGGAAAACTCAGGCCTTGAGGAGGGCGAGCGCTGCTGCTGCTGCTGCTGCTGCTGCTGCTGCTGCTGCTGTTATTACTATCAAACAGGAGAAAATAATATGAACCCATTAAATAATAATATTCACAGGTCTTCTCCTCAATCATTATTACAGAGGCCGTTTCCATGGCAACTAACAGAGTTTTACAACATGTTCTCCAGGCTGATCAGATATTTTCACGTAGTCAGTGCCGACTGTGAGCGCCCCCTGGTGTCAAGACGAGGCTAATAAATAATACAAATTTTAAAAAAAAGTCTATGATATCTTAAAAATGGATTTGTTTCTGAATCTTTATCTTTTCTCAAAAAGGAAACTGAAGTTTGTAAAGCACTCACTCTGCCACACCAAAGCCCACAGAGAAAATCAGTGATTTTTGCTGCCTCGTGTGGTCACTTTGTGTCACTGCTGTTAAATGAAATGTGGGTTTTCCAAAATAAGACGTTGTAACTTGGTGACTTTTGTGACATTAAACTCACTGCTTTTCTCTCCGGGCTAACAGCGAGCTATAACAGTCTGAAGTTAACACTGATTTTAAGAGAGTAAAATCTTGTTATTATACCTTTAAATAATCTCCTTTAAATGTGTGTAAAAAGCTATAAAGGAATTGCGTCAATTAAATGGGATATACGCTGAATATAAGAAGCGTGACTAAATACTGATGAAGGTTAAAAAAAGCTTTTTATCTCAATGGTATTTTAGGGTTATTAATAATTGATGCTAATATAAGCAGCACTATAGGATTAATATGAGCAGCTTTATGAGGATTTTCCCCGTGGAGAACGTAGAGAGAGAGAGAGAGAGAGAGAGTGCTCAGTGAAATCATTTATTTATGTGTTCACCAGCTCTGCTGCTTTATTACTCGCACACTACACCGCGGCGCCCAGCCGTTTTAATTAAGACTAATTGTTTCCTTTATAGACACGCTTTGGAAAAGCTAATTAAATATCACGCAGGCAACATCTTCCCATAAGAGCGCGCGCACACGCACACACACACACACACACACACACGCACACTGGTGTATCCACAGTGGGATAGAAACTTTAGTTATGCTTCGTTGTGCATTGAAGTTTCACACAAGTCATAAACACCTGAACAAGTAAAAAGTAGAAACTATTAACTTAAACAAGTTTCATATCATAATCTGCATCTATAGACGTGATTATCTTGTAAAATATTGATTATTGTAGAATTATTGTATCACATCAGCTTTGATGTTAATAATAAACAACTCATTAATAATTAAAGTTAGACAGACTTTTCCAACAGGAAACTGAAGTT
>NW_025321119.1:105000-127500 GCF_019176455.1 Solea senegalensis | reverse complement strand
CTTGTCACTCAGACATTCGACTCCGCCCCCCCTTCAGCCTTCTCAGCTACACAGGTTAGCCCCGCCTCTTATCTCCCATGGCACATGTGGTGAAATCGATACAATGACACAAATATAGAAACAATTAAATACTTAAGTGTCAGAATATTGTATAGAGAATATATATATATATATATATATATATATATATATATATATATATATATATATATATATATATATATATATATATATGTATATATGTATGGTTTAATATTATTTTCCAAAACACGTGAATGTATTTGTTATCCGTAAATGTTTGCATAAAAACGTTATAAATTTGTAAAAACTAAATGTTACAATGTTAAAATTGTAATATTATCATTTCTTAATATTACAAAAGTTTTATCATCAAACACAATTTTTTAAAAAATATTTAAAAAAAAGTTATAAATAAAAAATGCATATGTTGGAAAAAAATCAGTACTTCCCCCACGGCTAATGTTAAAATACAATACTTTTGTTCTTTTTTTAATGCAATTTAACAACGAAAAAGTAATGACATTTTGCCATTTTTTAACATTATGAAGTCAAAATCAAGAATCTTCAATATTTTATGAATCATAAAGATCCCGCCCACCCCCCGTGGCTCTTCAATAAAACACTAGGACTGTATGTTAGTGAGCTGTGAGTATGTGAGTGTTTCCTGTGTTCGAAAACGAAAATAAAGTGTTGTGTAAAAATGTGACGGCGCGACGACGAGCACGTTCTCGTGGTTCAGGCTCAACGAGAGCAGATGACACTCAGTCTGTCGTCTTTTCACACACACACACACACACACACACACACACACACACACACACACACACACACACACACACACACACACACACGCACGCATGCGACGCACGCACACACACACACACACACGCACGCGCGACGCGACGCACGCGCACGCACGCACGCACACACACGCACACACACACACACACACACACACGCCGTTTATCCGAGCTAACGACAAACACAAGTTTACACGACTTTAAAGTCCCACAACAACACACAGAGCCACAGAGCGCCCACAGGGTCACAGGGTCTCCTCAGGTGTCCTCAGAGCGCCCACAGAGCGTGACTTTAAAGTCACACACTTTAAAGCTTCAGGGGTTTTTTTCGGGTGAAATGAGAACAAAAAACTCTGAGTGTTGATAAAAACTCCTCTCCATCCATCTTGTCACTCAGACATTCGACTCCGCCCCTTCAGCCTTCTCAGCTACACAGGTTAGCCCCGCCTCTTATCTCCCATGGCACATGTGGTGAAATCGATACAATGACACAAATATAGAAACAATTAAATACTTAAGTGTCAGAATATTGTATAGAGAATATACATATATATATATATATATGTATATATGTATGGTTTAATATTATTTTCCAAAACACGTGAATGTATTTGTTATCCGTAAATGTTTGCATAAAAACGTTATAAATTTGTAAAAACTAAATGTTACAATGTTAAAATTGTAATATTATCGTTTCTTAATATTACAAAAGTTTTATCATCAAACACAATTTTTTACAAAATATTTAAAAAAAGTTATAAATAAAAAAATGCATATGTTGGAAAAAATCAGTACTTCGCCCACTGCTAACGTTAAAATACAATACTTTTGTTCTTTTTTTTAATGCAATTTAACAACGAAAAAGTAATGACATTTTGCCATTTTTTAACATTATGAAGTCAAAATCAAGAATCTTCAATATTTTATGAATCATAAAGATCCCGCCCACCCCCCGTGGCTCTTCAATAAAACACTAGGACTGTATGTTAGTGAGCTGTGAGTATGTGAGTGTTTCCTGTGTTCGAAAACGAAAATAAAGTGTTGTGTAAAAATGTGACGGCGCGACGACGAGCACGTTCTCGTGGTTCAGGCTCAACGAGAGCAGATGACACTCAGTCTGTCGTCTTTTCACACACACACACACACACACACACACACACACACACACAGTGAGAGCAGGCCGTCTTTTCACAGCAACAACAAACACGACACAGGAGACGACGCAAATAGCCGTGCAGACTTGGAGCAAACATGTTTTGACTGGGACGGGGACAGAGGGACAGAGGGACAGGAGGACAGAGACAAAACAAATGTATTAGAATGACTTTGTCATGGTTTCATCGTCTCTGTCGTCGTTTATGTAACTTTATAATATTTAACAATACATAAATAAACGAGGGAAAGTATAGAAACAAATATCCTGAAAAAAGAAGAACTATGCTTTAATAGAGTGGCTAAATGTACTTTAACAAAACTTATGCTTATGAAAACATGAATCGAACTCAATTGTTTTTAAATGTTACTGAAGTTACAAAGAAATTACATCTTTAAAAATAATTACACAAAAAATATTTTAAAAACGTACTGTAACAAAACCATGTTACAAAAATACCTTCATTATCATTTTTTACAATACGACATATCACGATATTTAAGTCACAACACGATATTATCACGATATTTAAGTCACAACACGATATTATCACAATATTTAATTTAGGATATTATCACGATATTGCAATAATGATGTATTGGGATATTGTCACACATCGGCTCTAGTGAGATTGAGCACTCGGCGCCTTCTAGTGGTTTCACCTCGTTAAAGAGTCATTATGACATCATTGAACCTCGTTGACCTGGGACACAGAGACACAGTTGCGCTACAATAAACCCCCCCCCCAACTGTCCCCCGTCCTCCTCCTCTTTAGCAGCAGAGGCTAACAATAGGAGCAAATGGCCGGTGGTGTTAGCGTGGGAGACAACAGACCACCAACGTCCTCCATCCATCACAGTCAGGACGCTCGCGCTGCCTCGCGTGATCTGGACGACACCGCTCGCTATTTGCAGCTCGGTGTTGAGACGCTGTGTGTGTTTGCAGTCAGACACGGTGGAAGACAGATCTGTGCTGTCACCGTCTTTACATGCGACGGCTAATTTTAGTTCCACTTTTACAACCTGTGTGTGTGTGTGTGTGTGTGTGTGTCAGCTCAGGATTTAAAGTCTTTTTACCTACGTGACAATGTTTTCATGTCGATTTGAACGCTTTCAAGTCTGCAGCTGCAACAATAAATCTGAAACTGAACTATTCTGTAATAAAAACATGTTTTTCTGCTTCTTAAATGTGAATATACTCTGGTTTCTTTGCTCCTCCTAGATGAAAGAAAACACTTCATTTTCAGGTTTACGGAAAGAAATCCCCCATTTTCAGACATTACAAGGATAAAACAATGAATTTATAGAATAAAACCATATTTCAGCTTCTTAAATGTGAATATTTTCTGCCTTTTTTTGCTCCTGTATGAGAGGAAACGGATTATTTTTAGTTGGTAGAGGAAAGAAAACACTTTCTTTCTTTCATTTTCTGACATTTAAAGAGCAAAACTAATAAATGAATTGATAAAAGAATGGACAGAATAATCTGCAACATAAATAGATGTTTTAGTTGCACAAGCAGAAAAAACTAATGTTGGCGAGCTGTTCATGACACATGACATAAATGAACCAGAATTTCTATATACTGTGATTTCTCTCACAGTATATAGTGTTACAGACTATAATCCAGTCCAAAATGAACGTATCAATCATGATCTATCGCCTTTATTTTCTCTCTTAAGGAGAGGATCCATCATAGCGTCAGCAGAGAACATGTGATCAGGGAGACACAAAGACAGGAGCGGCCCCGGGGCCCGAGGGAGCCGGCGGCCACCAGCTGACTGACCAAGCAGCTTTGCTCAAAGGCACAATTAGAGGCTCTTTGTTTCACCCGCAGCGGCTCTTTGTGCCGCGGTGTCGCCTGCCGCTGAAGGGGAACGTCATCGGTCAGGGGCTGAATGATGGTCTCACACACACACACACACACAGGCCCGCGTCGCTTCACTGACCAGCTCAGAGGATGAAGAAGGTTCATGGATCGATTCCCCGCTGTCACTTTCAGCCGAGCAGATGTGGAGTGGAACCTTCACGTGGAATGTGCAGCTTTTATGAGTTCAGGGGGTTTTTGTGCTGGTGTGAGGTTTGTGACGCCGAGGCCTCAAACATGTCAACCACTTCACTCAAGCTACATCACTACATGTTCACGTCTGTGTCTCACTGTGAGGAAACTGGAGTTTGTCAACCACTCACTCACTCTCCCACACCAAAGTCCACAGAGACAATCAGTGATTTTAACATCTCACACACACACACACTGCTGCCTCCATCACTGAGTTCTGATTTAGTTCAGATTTAAATCAGTGACACAAAGCGACCACACGAGGCAGCAGTGGACCAGCAGAAGCTAAAATCACTGATTTCCTCTCTGGACTTTGGTGTGTGAGAGTGACACAGTGAGATAAAGACGTGAACATATATCACAGACTTAAAACTGACGTAGACTTTTACGAGTGGACGCTAAAATTGGGTTCTTGGAGACGGCGGCGGCTCAATGATCCCCTGTAAGCTGCATGGAGCCGGGCGTGGATCGTTAGTGTGAACTCACCTGCTGAGTCTAATCTGTGCTCATATTCTCACACACACACACACACACACTCACACACACACACACACACACAGTGTTGGTATTCAGAGTCACAAACACCACAGGCCTGTAATCTTGTAATTTGCTGGTGTCTGAATTAAGACGAGCCGCGCTCTCCCTCTCTCTCCCTCGCTCTCCCCCTCGAGATGAAGACACGCATAAAGTGACAGAGCCATAAAGCACGCGGCGAGGACGGCGAGGACGGCGAGGACAGCGGTGTCCAAAAAAAGATCATCAAAGCAAAGCCCAGAATAGAGCGGCGCACTAAATCAACACCACTCCTTCTATTTTCCTCCTCCTCCTCCTCCTCCTCGTTCATATCTCACTGGTTTGTTTTTCTCAAGATGGAGGCGTGTGCATGTGCGTGTGCGTGAGAGAGAGCAGGACAGTGACATTCACGCGTTACGACGTGGCGACACTGACGAGGTGTCCTCCCCGCTGCTCGGCCGAGCTGTTATCACAGTCGGCCTCGTTTCCAGGTCGCAACCCCTCAGCGGCAGCGGCATTATTGGGTCGCGGCTTGGTGCCGCGGCGCGACCCTCGGTGTGGGCCGGCGCTGCCTTTGTGCCACAGTGAAGCACACACACACACACACACACACACACACAGAGAGAGAGGCCCAGTGATCCGCCCTGGCAACCCTCCCTAGCAACCATCTGTCCATGCTCGGCTCGCTGTGGGCCGGCCTCGACACGACCGAGTCCACGGGACAAACAACGGAGGACAAAGAAGACAGAAATGAAAGAGTGCAGCCAAAAAACAGAAGAAAGAAGAGAGAGAGGAAGTGAAGGAGGACGAGCGAGGACACAGGAGACTTTGACCTTTAAAACACTTTACATCACTGAGATTATACACAATCTGACCTTTATCAATCTCACACACACATATGTATAAAGTTCTTTACACTGAAATGAATGAATGTTTGGGTGAAAGGGGCGGAGTCTACTCTGTCTTTTTCTTTATATTTATATGAACAACAAACAAACACAGACGGAAACTCATCTGATGTTAAACTGAACAACAACAAACTGTGGGCGGAGCTTTCACCACAGGGCGGGATCTACAGGATCTAAATTCAGATTGGTGAAATTATTGCAATATTGTGTTTTTATTCCTAAACATTAGTGGGCGGAGCCTTCTCTTGATTTTGTCCAAATTTGTGGACATTTCCGTTTTTAAAATGTCTGGAAAACAAACTTATATAATGTATTTTTATGGCTTTTATTGTCGTGTTCCTGTCGTGTCCTATGTTATCTCTTATAACATAGGACAAGAAACATTAAGGCTTTTGTTAAGAAGAATAAAACACTTTCTAACATTTATATGCTCAAAAAAAACCAACTTAAACCTCTCAAATGTCACTTTACTGCATATTTCATGTATTTTTGACATCATATTTTATGATGAATAACATTTTTATAAATTACATGTTAAAATAAACAGCTTTAAATATTTGAACATATTTTTATCACTTTCACTGTCGTAAGATCTTAAATATGAAGAAGAAAACGACGATGACGACGTTTTAAACAGAGAAAAACCGACGTGTTGTGATTCCTTTAGAAACACCTTTGGATGATTTGACCGTTTATTTCCCTGAGTTGGCGAGGGCGTGGCTGACCGGGGGGGTGGGCGTGGCTGACCGGGGGGTGGGCGTGACGCTGCATCAGAAGCAGATACATCTTCTTCTGACGGCATCGCGGCGTTGTCTTAGCGGGTGAAAAAAAGCCTCCGTAAAGAGTGAAGGCGGTGACCTGCCGTCTTTTGTCTCACTGAGCGCGCGCACACACACACACACACACACACACACAAGCTGCCAGGTCAGGACGCGGGACACATGATGGAGCCTCTTTTCATGTCCCACGTCCGTCTGTCTGTCTCCAAACACAGCGTCTGGAAACATCCTCCGGAGATGAAGGAGTGTGTGAGGTTGAGTTACAGTTGTCTCGTCTCGACCGCGCTGACCTCGAGAGGACGCTTTGTCTCTAACAACATGTGAGCGCACGGAGACACAAACGACTGGGACAGAGAGGGACAGACTCCCCCGGGGGCTGCCCAGGTGCAGAGATGAAGCGCTCTCAAAGATTCTGACGCCATGATCCTGAACAAAGTCTCTCACATTCACACATGTTTGCTTACATAAAAAGGGGCGGAGCCTTTTTGGCTTCTATCAGCAAAATTCCACAAAACGTGGACAAAACAGGACAAAACAGGTGATCTGAAGTCACTCATGTGACGTCACACACTTTACAAACACCGACATGACAAAACAAACAAACAAACAAAAATATTGTAAAATTCTCAAATAATCCAAAACACATGACGACATTTAGAAAATAAACACAGGACGTGAAAAAACAGAGATTATTCATTATAATTCAGATGCAGCGCCCCCTTGTGGCACAGAATAAATCACTAGGACTGTGTGTGTGATGGAAGTCAGTGTAATGTGATCTGTGACGTCTGTGGTGATGTCACAGCTGAGCTTCATCTCTCACAGTGAGTGAACCATGACCCCACACACACACACACACACACACACACACACACACTTCCTATTTCACTTCACCACAGAGTCTTTTATTTTGAAAATATTCCAACATTATTAAAAAGAAAACTAAAATAAACTTTTCATTTCTCTGCTTTTGAAAGAGAAATATTACATTTTATTTCAAATGTACGGAGATTCTTCCTTTATTCTCTTTTGTTAAAACATTTTCATCTTGTTAAAGTTAAATAAGTTGTTTTATTTCAGATAAAAGATAAGAGCAACAATGATCATTTTTGGGAAAAACATAGATTATCTTTTATTTACGGCTGTTTTCGTCTCACATTTGTGATTCTATTCTTTTATTTATCGATTATTTTGAAGTTTATGTCTAAAAACAACAAAAAAAAGCAGCTTTTGCTCTATTTCATATCCTAATAAAGTGAATTTATGATAATCTGGGATTAAGAAAACGCATAGTTGTGACTTTCATGATTGGATTTGGTGGAGTTTTGTGTGTGTGTGTGTGTGTGTGTGTAATAATATGGTTTTCTAATCCACAATAAGAGCGAGTGAGAGCGCTGTGAAGGACATGATGTGCTATAATCCCACGCTCGCTCTTTATTCCTGCACCAAATAAAAGTGTGAATTGAAAGTTCTCTGATGTTATTGCAGCCGACAGAAGAGGATTTCATTTCCTGCCGCCCGTGTACGCACAGCAGAGAGGAGAAGAAGAGTATCAGCGGGGAAAATGCCGGCCTCACAGATGAAGATTCCTCCTCTGAACATTGATAACCATTTGTTCATTTCCTGACAACAACAGGAGGAAGAAAGAGACGGTGGAATGGAGGAGGAGGAGGAGGAGGAGGAGGAGGGAGAGTCTTCCCTCTTCTCCTCTCCACGTAATCACAGGATCAGTTATTACAGCGTGGCGATGTTACACCGAGACGCAGCCGCGGGCTCTGCGGTCACATTCCTCTCCTCTGCTCTCTTCTCCTCCTTCTCCTCCTCCTTCTTCTTCTTCTTCTTCTTCTTCCTCCTCCTCTGCTGCTGTCGCCGCACATTTGCATTTTAATGGAAGGCTTTTATAGACTTCTCCATGACACAAGTGGAATCATTAAGTGGAGCAAAGCCGGATTAGAGGCGATGCCGGGGTCAGATACTCGTACGCCCGAAAAACACCACGCAAGCTTTTCTGCCGCAGGATTAGACGGAAGGAGAGATGACGAGGGAGGGAGGGAGGGAGGGAGGGAGGAGAGAGAGAGAGAGAGAGAGAGAGAGAGAGCGAGAGAGAGAGACATTAGCGTAGAGAGTGCAGACAGGCCGAGGTGAGGTGATGAATTGCTTGTGAAGTGGTTTTCCTCTTCAGCTGGAGGCTTACACACACACACACACACACACACACACACACACACACACACACACACACGGTGATAGAAAGAGAGCAAAGCTGGTGATAACAGTGTTTGTAAACAAAGGTGGCGCCGCTGAGTGATGATGTTCACACTGCAACAGACAGTTGTGTCCGTCACGCGGCGCTTTAAAAAAACATGTTTTACTAAAAGCATTTGTACATATAATATAATATAATATAATATAATAATAATAATAATAATAATAATATAGTGATGGAGGCAGCAGTGGATCGACAGCTCCTGTGTGTGTGTGTGTGTGTGATGTTAAAATCACTGATTTTCTCTCTGGACTTTGGTGTGGGAGAGTGAGTGCTTTACAAACTTCAGTTTTCACTTCCTCTAACACACATTTCCTAAACACTGAGTGAAAATGTGCCACTTCTTTCTTACAGGGTTGTTATATTTATACATTTGTTGTTGTTTTTCTTGATCAAAATGTGTTAAATTACTGAAATAAAATCACTTTTCAAAAACACTTCACAGAAACTAACATTTCCGGCTCCACCAGAGGCTTTATTTTCATTTTCCCTGATCACAGGATTGACCTTAAAGTGACTAACAACATATTACACTTCACACCTTTACTAACTTTAATGTGAGGGAAAGTTTTCCAATTAACCTTTGCAGCGTCCAACCTTTGCATGGAAGGACACGGATCAATGACCGCGGCGATAAACATCTGCACCACCGCGGACGCACGGAAACACTGGTCAATATTAACTCACTCTGGCAAAGGACGGGGAAGTGTTTGTGTGACAGAGCTTTGCCAGAGGACAGAGACACGAGACATAGAGGACCAGAGGACCAGAGGACCAGAGAGACAGAGAGACAGAGGACCAGAGGACCAGAGGACCAGAGAGACAGAGAGACAGAGGACCAGAGACACGTGACAAGAGACAGACGACGAGAGATTGGAAACAAGAGACAGAGAGGAGGACAGGTGAATGAAGAGGACAGGTGAATGATGAGGACAGGTGAATGAAGAGGACAGGTGAATGATGAGGAGGACAGGTGAATGACAGGTGAATGGACAGGTGAATGAGGACAGGTGAATGATGAGGACAGGTGACAGGTGAATGAAGACAGGTGAATGGACAGGTGAATGAAGAGGACAGGTGAATGAAGAGGACAGGTGAATGAGGACAGGTGAATGAAGAGGACCTGAGGACAGGTTGAACAGCATGAATGTGAATGATGAGGGACAGGTGAATGAAGAGGACAGGTGAATGAAGAGGACAGGTGAATGAAGGTCCCTGAGTGAGAAGGTTGAAGCATGTGTGAAGAATTATTTCCTGGCTTTTTATCGCGATGTTTGCGTGTTTAAGACAAAAATGATTCCGTGTTATTTTTGTGAATAACTGACGATGAGTTGATGAGTTGATGAGTTTAACGCAGCGAGCATCGTCCCCGTCACTCAGCGTCCATCAGACCGAGGACGTCACAACCCGACGGCTGCAGGGACAACACATTATTCCTGTGTGTGTGTGTGTGTGTGTGTGGGGTTCTGTTTCTTTACCTTTAATCCTCTCACTGGCTGATTTGGCACTTTTTCAGAGTATTAGATCAGCGGAGCGCGGAGCTTTGTTTACCCGACAGACAGCGAGCGCTCGTCATGTTTAATAAAATCGTGTTTGTTATTCTGAAGTTCCCTCAGTGACACTGAACCTCTCACTTAACACATGAGACAGTGAAAAACATCATCAGCCAATCAAAGATCCAACATATTCACGTTTCATAAACATGAAAGACTATGAATCCACCATCAGAACAGCTTAGTGATGGATTGTGACTGGATTCTTTGTTGCAGACTTGGTCTCTTTTCTATCAGATATAGACGGTGAATCGTCACTAGAACGGCGGCACCTAGGGGTGAAGTAGGATACTGCAAATGACTGAAAAGCTGATTCTAAAAAGGTAAAGAAAACAACTCTTAACTTGCTGAATGAATAGACACATGATTTCTTTCCCCACACATTAAAGTCCACGTACTGTACCTTTAACTGTCAAAGTGACATCAAAATGTGCTAAACTTATTTCTGTAGGTTTAGTGCAATAAAAAGTGGACTCACAGCTGATGAAGCGCTCAGATTAAAGCTCTGCAGGTAAATAAGTAATAATAAAGTTCATTTCATTCCTCCACCTTCATATTTAAGTCCCGGCAGAAACAATAATAAGTGTTATTTCTGAGCGGTAATAAACTAAAGGAAATTAGCTATGAGAGGGGGATTAAAGAGCAGATTAAAATCAATTGTTTTACTTTCACAGCTGCGTTGATTAATGGTCTGTGCAGTGGTGATAAATTAAAGTTGAAAACCTTGTGTACACATTATTAACCCCCCGTTCTCTAACTCATCTCAAAAGCTGCGGGCGTGTTTTCCCATTATGTTGATGTTGTGGTTTGTGCTAAAAAGTCTCTGTGCTAATTGTGTTTCAAAATAAAAGCCATTTTCTGTTAGAGTGCACAAATCCATTACAGCCGAGATAATAACGAGGAGAAAAACTCTGCTATGATTGATCGTCTGATTTCTCCAACTTCAACACGTTTCAACGAGACGATCGATACAATTAACTCGTGACTTTACCAACATACAAGTCATCACCGCGCAGGAAACACAGGCCACGCCCCCTTCTTCTTCAGTTTTTGTTAACAGAAAAATACTTCGCAAACAAAGCAACGGAGCAGATCATTATTATTATTATTATTAGTTTTAATTTCACACATTACGATAAAAAACATCCGCAATTTGTTGATCGTGCGAAATTGTCCTCATTGAAACGACCTTGAGCGGATGGAGCGGTAAATAATATAATATAGTATAATATAATAATAATAATAATAATAATAATAAATATTTCACGTGAGTGATTTGAAAAACTTCTTTAAATACCAAAACGTTTCAGAAACATTTTGTATGAAAAGTCATTTTTGTAACATTAGTAACAGCTTTATAACGTCAGCAACATATTTAGGTAACATTACCACATTTATGTAACATTAGTAACAGCTTTATAACGTCAGCAACATATTTAGGTAACGTTACCACATTTATGTAACATCAGTAACAGCTTTATAACGTCAGCAACATATTTAGGTAACGTTACCATATTTATGTAACATTAGTAACAGGTTTATAACGTCAGCAACATATTTAGGTAACGTTACCACATTTATGTAACATTAGTAACAGGTTTATAACGTCAGCAACATATTTAGGTAACGTTACCACATTTATGTAACATTAGTAACAGCAAATAACGTCAGCAACATATTTAGGTAACGTTACCATATTTATGTAACATTAGTAACAGGTTTATAACGTCAGCAACATATTTAGGTAACGTTACCACATTTATGTAACATTAGTAACAGGTTTATAACGTCAGCAACATATTTAGGTAACGTTACCACATTTATGTAACATTAGTAACAGGTTTATAACGTCAGCAACATATTTAGGTAACGTTACCATATTTTTGTTGACATAAGTCGTCTTTGTCTAAAAAATGTTGCTAATGTTAGTAAATGTTCTTGTCATGTCAGAAACATATTTATGTAACATTACGTAACGTTACCATATTTTAAGTAATGTCAGGAACTTTATTTTTTTATTCTTTCTTTTTCTCCACCTGACAAAGTTGCTTCATCATGATTTGAAACCTCATTTTGAAAGACTTTTTAAAGTCTTCACAGGAACTTTTAGGGGTTTTTTAAAGGGATTTTTCTAAAACAATCCCTCTGCATGTCCAAATACAGGCTGTTGAGTGAATAACATTGACGGTCATGTCCCCTGTCCTCATGTCCTCCTCAGGTGCGTCCCCTCTGTGTCCACTCAGACCTTATCTAACCCTCCACATTCACCTCTTTATCTTTGTCTAATTATTCTGCTCTTCACCTCCACACACGGGAAAACCCTGAGGCATTGTGGGAAGACGGTCCTCCTGTGTCCTGCCCCACTTGACTTCTCCCCACACACACACACACACAAAGACAAGCAGGATGCCCCTGCCCTCTTTTCATTTCAGTCACCTTTAAGCGGGGCCCCGCGGCCCCCGAGGCCCCCGAGGCCCCCGAGCAGCCAAGGCTCCGTGATAAAACTCCCCAGACACTCGTCTATTATTACACTGTGTGTGTGTGTGTGTGTGTGTGTGTGTGTGTGTGTGTGTGGTGAAGGAAACACACAAACGCTGCTGCAGAAAGGAATTCACAGTGTTTTCTTATCGAGGGGTTTCAGTAACTGCTGCTGCTGATGATAGAATAATATTTTATTATCCAACATCGTCCAACATCTGCTATAAAATGAACACATACTTATATGTTTCTTTAAAATGAACAATTTATTCCACCGTGTACTATTGTTTTGACTGAATGTATGTTATTCTTCATCCTAAATGCATGTAAAATTAAAAAAAAGCTGGTTTTCATACTGATGGACAGAACAGAAAAACACGTGAGGAGGAGGAGGAGGAGGAGACACTGGTCTAAAATCAATTATCAGATCAATCAATACATAAAAAAAACCCTCAGATCCTCATAACCTTATTTTACAGTGTATACTGGTGGCGTGAAACCTGAAATATTAAAAAAACAGTCTATGAACATGTCGAATGTCTGCCTCACACTTAAAAAGACAAACTTACTCAGGTTATTTGGTGTTCAGACAAGAAACTCAAGTTTTTGTGGAGAGTCACGCTCCCACACCAAAGCCCCCACAGAGAACCAGTGATTTTAACGTCACACACACACGCACACACACACACACACACACACAGGCAGGAGTTGCTAAATTCAAATGTCTTATTTTTATGAATTCTGTGTTTGAAATCTTTAATTCTGATAAACACAGGCGACACAAAGTGACCACACGAGGCAGCAGTAGACCAGCAGCTCCTGTGTGCTGTGATGTTAAAATCAGTGATTTTCTCTGTGGGCTTTGGTGTGGGAGAGTGAGTGAGTGAGTGAGTGAGTGAGTGAGTGAGTGGTTTACAAAAGTCTGTCTCACAGTGATGTAAAGACGTGATCATGTTGTAGATTCTTTTTTCCCCTCATATCCCAGATTATGGGATACGTGGCGCGTTGAAAGTGTGTGTGTGGACGTGCAGCGCGCTGCGTTGATGTTGTCGTTTACGAGCCAGGATCAGGCCTCTGCTGAGCAAAGGTTACGTGACAAAAGCTTCCCTCAGGTTTGTGCGGCGCTCGTCTGTCAGGGTCAAACACTCCACAGGAGACACCGCCCTCCCTCTGCGTGTGCGGGAGGACCTACAAGGGCGATAACCCCCGACCCCTTCCCCTATATCAGCTCACTTGATCCCAACACACACACACACGCACGCACAATATGTGATTTTAATGAACCTAATCTCCAGGATCACCAGGTCTCTGAGGCGGGAAATTAACCAGAGCAGGTTAAACACACACACACACACACACACACACACAGCATGTTCAGTGTGTGTGTGTGTGTGTGAAATTGGTTTTCCCTGGGATTAAAGGATTAAAAAGGCTGTTAGTTCCTCAAAGTACTTCCAAATGCCTCCCTCAATATTCATTAGAGCGCGTACAAAAGGGCAGAGCGCGGCACATAATGGCCTCCACCGTCTAATCATTTCAAGCTGCTCACACACACACACACACACACACACAGGCCCTTTATTATCATTATCCACACTATTAGCATGAGATAAGAAGTGTCTGGAAACCACAGTGGGATGAGATTATTGAGGAAACTGTGGCTTATTTTCTTTCATATTCATGTGATGAGATGAAAAAGCATAAAAAAAAATGTTTTATCATCTATCATGATAAAAAAAAAAACGCCAACACACAGTCCTTGTGATTTATCATGACGTGCCACAAGGGGGAGCTTCATATTTCCAGTCATTTCAACCGTTAAATCGTTAAAATCTTGACAAAATAATGTTTTGTTGGTAAAATTTTGTACATATTTTTTTATACATTTTTTAACAGTTTTTTTACATAATAGATATCGTGTTTTTGTGGAATTACAAAAAACTTTGAGTCACTTAAGTATTTTTTTAAAACATCAGTGATGTCATATTTTGTAAAATTACAAAAAAAGTCATATTTGTGGACTTTTAAAAACTTTAGCCTGTTTTTAAATATCAGTAAATTACAAAGAGAATAATGTTAATGTAAGTATTTTATAACATCACTAATATGCTTTTGTAAAATGACAACATTTTATTTAAATTTATTGCTGATGAAGTCATTTTATGTAACATCAGTTTGTGTTTTTTGTAACAGGAAGACATTTTTTTAGTAACATAAGTAAGGTTTTACTAATGTTACATGCTTTTATATATGCATATATATATATATTTCAAGATTTTTTATATTTGTGCAATTTTAAATATTTTTGAGACATATTTTAATATAAGTAATAGCGTTTTTAATGTTTCTGTAATGTTACATATTTTCTATATTACAACATTTTGTGACATTTCTGTGTATTTTTGTGGAATTGTAAACAGTTGTAAAACATGTCTTAATAACATCAGAAACATATTTGTGTACAACTTCATTTTCTTTACATTTTACTGTGATTAAGTTGATTTTTTTGTCATAATTTGTCAACATTATTTTGCTGGTTTGCTCCCGTGTTTAAACAAGGACAGTACATGACGCACAGACAGAATGTTTTTATATACAACAATTATGAGAATAGAAGAGTAAATGTCAATCACACAGGTCAGGGTAATACGCTGCTGCTGCTGCTGCTGCTGCTGCTGCTGCTGCTGCTGCTGCTGCTGCTGCTGCTGCTGCTGCTGCTGCTGTCGTCTCTCACAGGTCAGCCAGCCATAAATACTGCTGAGGAGGATAATAAATCAATATCTGTGTGCTATCACAGCCAGGAGGGGGCCTCAGTGACCCCCCCCCCCTTACACACACACACACAGCATGGAAAACTGTCTTTAGAGTCCCCTCCAGCACGGGGATTAATTGAAAGTGATTGAGAGCGTTTCTCACCGAGCCCTTTTACAGACAGCAGGGAGCCACTTGTTCACTGACAGCTATACAGGGATTGGTTTACATTGTCCTGTGTGTGTGTGTGTGTGTGTGTGTGTGTGTGTGTGTGTGTGTGTGTGTGTGTGTGTGTGAGGCCTAACAAGGCTGAAATTGATGCCTTTTTGAGCGGGGGAGTCATTCCTGATGATCGCTGACATTCAGCTGCAGAAAATATTACACTGGACGAGGAAAAGGTCAAGGATGAGGAGAGAGGAGAGGAAACGAGGAAAGGAGAAGCAGTGTTTCAGCTCAGTATCACACACACACACACACACACACACACACGTCCTGAAAACACTCTGTAAGTCACATTAAATTTAAACTTGGATTTTTCTGTCAGCAGGGACACCAGGAAAAAACAGTAAGAAGAAGCCTCACCTCACAGAATATACATTTCCTTATGTCTATGATGTCTTAAAAACCCATTTATTGCTTTATCTCAATGTTAGACAACCTTTTTCTACAAGTTTGTAAAGCACTCACTCTCCCACACCAAAGGCCATAGAGAAAATCAGTGATTTCAGCTGCTCTCCTTTGGACATCTTTTGGTGATTAAGGCATTTTTTATTTAACTTTTGTAAAGTTTTTACAAAGTCTTTTATTTAAAGACTTTAAACACAGCATTCATAAAAATAAGACATTTGAACTCAGTGATGGAGGCAGCAGTGGATCAACAGCCCCTGTGTGTGTGTGTGTGTGTGTGTGTGTGTGTGTGTGTGTGTGATGTTAAAATCACTGGTTTTCTCTGTGAGTGCTTTACAAACTTCAGTTTCCTGTTCCTGATAAGTCTGTCTTATAACAGGATCATTTCATTTTCATTTTTTACAAGATTCATTTGAATAACGTGACGAGTTGAAGATATTTGGGTCACAAAGAAAAGTAGGAATAATCAGGTTTATATGTGTTTATATTATATATATATATATATACGTACATAGACCAGCCTCACGGGGACACATGATGTGCACACACTGATGGCACTTTTCCATCATCACTGCTTTCACTACTGTGTGAAGATAAAAAGCCTTTATGTTTTCAGAGGCTGGACTCAGACAGGAGACAGGAAACTATTACGCACATCATCTTTCTTCTTCACTGCTGCCACACACACACACACACACACACACACACACACACACAGGATCTTCTTTATATCTCATCACAGTTTCAGGGACACATGGACGTTCGTCACGTTTACTGTTAACTCGTCTTCGTTTATTTAGTTCCACAGAAAACTTTTCCTCTCTAAAGCTCATTTCACTTCCCTGTGGATACGAGCGTCGTATAAGTTTAAGTATGACTCAGCACTTCTTTAAATCATACATTCACAAACACTGACATATTCTACTTTACTGAAGAAACCGCTCTACTTTTAATCATTTGTTGAATATTTCCATATTTTTAACTCTTTATCTAGAGCGAGGAGTGAAATTCCTCATAAATTTCACTTCTGTGAAAAACAATAGCGCGTTTATCTTAGAAGAACGAGTGCGTGAAGGTGCGTTCAAGAAACCCCGTAAATTCCCCCACTTCCCCCAAGAAACCTTGTAAATTTCACCATTTCTGCAAGGTAGGTCTCGAGCGAGTTCAGCTTAGGAGAGGAGCTTCAGGGTGCGTTCAAGAAACCTCGTAAATCATAACGTGCAAACACACATGAAGACCATGTGCTGCCGCCTTGTTTTCTTAATAAATAAAAGACACTTTGTGATTTTGCAGCTTCTTAAAAGTGAATATTTCCTGGTTTCTTTGCTCCATGAAACAAAGAAATGTTGACTTTACAGAACAGGATTATTTCCAGGTGGGTTGTTTTTAACATTTTCTGACATTTTACAGACCAAACAACTAATCAATCACTGGAGAAACTAATGGACGGATGAATCGAAGATGGATTTCTCTTTATTCTTCCTCCCAGCGGCCATGTTGTTCTCCATCGTCCTCCATCTTAGCTTCATTAAAACACTAATGAGTGTCATTAAAGAGCCACAGATCGATTCACTGCAGCCTGAGCTGATCAGCTGTGATTACTGTTAGTTTAGTTCAGTGTGTGTGTGTGTGTGTGTGTATTGATTTCCTGTCGTCTCTGTGGACGCTCAGGTGAACTCGTGTCTCTCACACAGTCTCTTTCAGGACGTCAGCGTCTCCGCGAACAATAGACAGTTAAAAATGTTGAACTAAAAACACAAACAGACGACTTCTTCTTCTTCTTCTTCTTCTTCTTCTTCATGTTTCACATTATCCTCACTCACTCACTCAGTCTGTGTGTGTGTGTGTGTGTGTGTGTGGTTTTGAAGTTTCACAGAACCTGGACCTCACAGAGGTTACACACACACACACACACACACACACACACTCATGTCCACATCTTTAACTTTAATGGCATTTCCATCTGCTCCCAGTTCACCGGAATAATCCTTTACTTCACTTCCACCATTGTTTCAAAGAAATGCTGGAAAAATTCACTGTTTTTGTCGAAAGAAATTCTGTTTTTGTAGAATAATTTGCTGTTTTTGTAGACAAATGCATTGTTTTGTAGAGAAATAGCCACAGTCGTTATTTATTGGTCAAATACAACTTTCAGTGATATTTTCAGTCGCTATATTTAAGCCATTTTCAGGTGTAACGTGATTATTCCTGAGTTAAAGTCAGATTCCACTGTTTCTTCTCAAACCTGTAGCCTGTGACTTTGAACATTTCAACAATGTTCAGAAAGGAAACATCTTAATTATTATGAGACGACTTGATTCATTTCATCTCATGACTGCTGTATTAAAGTTATATTCTATATAAAGCTCAGAGATAAATGTAGACGCACTTGTCTCCTGCACTTTATTACGTGTAATGTTTATATTCAAAAATCAAGCTAAAAAGGTCACATTCTCAAAGATACATGACTTAAAATCTAGGTTTAATATCAATAATGATTTATTGGTCTTTATTTATTCACTTATTCATTTAAAAGTTGCCTGAAAGACTAAAAGAATGACGAGACAAATGTCCATTAAAAGTTCATTCATTTTGCTTATTTTCTTCAATATCAAATTAAAAAGTCACATTTTGAAAGATAAATCAGGTTTAATATAAATAATGACATGTTTGGATTGTATTGGTGTTTTCTAGGAAAACTTGAGTAGGATTTTATTCTGTACGAGAGAAAAGTCCAGTAAAAGTGAGTCGTGTAAGCATCAGTAACTTCCTTTTTGGTAAAATTACATTTTTAGACAATGTAAGGCTAAATTACAACTTTTTAAAAACCTTTTAGGTGACACAAGTCTTTTTATTTATATATTTTAAATATCAGTTACATGTTTGTAACATTTGGAGATGAAACATTGAAACATTACAAACGTAACACATTTTTAGTGTTTTTTTGTCACGCAAGTGCGTTTTCAGTAATGTCACATGTTTTTTTTTGGGGCTGTAAGACATTTTAATAATATCAGTTTTTTACATGTTTTTGTAAACTTGCAACACTTTATTGACATTTTTTGGAGATGAAGTCATTTTTTTTGTAACGTAACGTTAAAACATTACAAACTTTTGACACATCTGTCTTTTTTAACAACGTTTCAGTCCTGTAAGTAAACATTTAGTGATGGTTTTTTTGTGTCATTTTAAACAAATATTTTAATACCATCAGTCCCATGTTTTCTGTAAAACCTCATTTTATTGACATGTAACGGTGATGAAGTCGAATATGAAGTTAAAAAGATAAATGAGTTAAACTGAGGTTTCCTGTGTGTAATGTTGTTTTTTCATGTGGTTTTGTGTGTAGTTGCGTTTAGTTGTGCGTCTTTTGTTTGATGTTATCTGCTGCTGCTGCTGCTGCTGCTGTTGTTGTGCGTCGCTGGGAGGATTCCCCCTCTGAGAGACGCCGCAGATATTGTTCTCTGCCGTTTGCATCTGCCGGGTCGATCATGCAGTGCCTCCGCCGTCAGAGGGGGATTCTGGGAGCGCAAACACGCCACAGCTCACAAACCTCTGGACTGTGACGGCGGCCATTGTTCCTCACAAACAATGTCTTCACTTTGATGCGCGTGACGCTTGACTGACCGAGGGAACTTTCTTCAATCTGTGCTTTTTAGCACCCAATTCCCTCACTGGCTCCTTTTCCACCTCTGTTTTCCCCGCAGAGGAAATGATTCCACGCATCACGTTCACTTCATCACGTTCACTTTTCTCAAAGTCCTTAGATTAGCTTTTATTCTAACCCTAATCTACCTTTATTCACGCACAGATTTGTGACTCATGTGACAAAAAAACTCTCAAAAACATTACAAAATACTAGAAAAATAACAGAAGAAATGACTCATAATATGAAAAAAGTCTTCTTTCAAAATGTGTTATTAACATGACGGAAACATTAACTACATACAACGTATAAAAATGTTAGAAAAACAACATTTTGCTCACATTGTTGAAAAAAGCTGGAATGTTGATCTTTTAGTAGAAATGAACGATCTCTGGAGAGCGACTCGACAGAGGCAGCGCCCCCTCGTGGAAAAATAACCTACATTTCTAAGTCATTGACATAAAATATTAACAATTTTCTCGGCTCACGATAAAGAACATTTTATATCGCGCAGTGAGTTGAGTTGAAACATAAATGACACGTTAGATGCATGTACTAAATACTAAAATACTTAAGTATAACGTAAATACAGAAATATGGAAGACGTCACGTCGCGTCGCGTTGTTATTATTTTTTATGAGGTTAAGTCCGGGGAGGAAGGGGGGGTGTCATTGTCCCGCTGCCACGGCAACACTCTTGATTGACAGGTCCAATTGTCCAATGTACTTTTAGGAACAAAAGGTGACGAGCGGGACAGGAAACTGAGGTCAAAGTTGAAAAACACCAGCACATTTAATATATTTGCTTTTCTTTCTTTTTTAGCATTCTTAGCTCAACACACTCCTTAAAAATGTACTTTTGATGATAATCATATTATCTTAAATGATCAGATTTTACATCGCTTATTCAGGTGTCATTATAATTTAAAGTTTGCGTACGAGACGTAAATAAATCTTAGATTATAGTCCATAATCTCTGATAATCTTTATAAAATAAATAAATATTAGCAGCTGCAGCTGATTTAATGTGTTTTTATTTTGAGTGAGTGTGTGACTGCTTCTAAAACAACACAAATGTAAATGTACAGTAGATGAGCAGCAGCAGCAGCAGCAGCAGCAGCAGCAGCAGCAGCAGCAGCACTCACTCTCACTCTAAACCAAGAGCTGTGCGCCCCCTCCTGGTGAAACCTGCCCTGCCCATACAGCTGTAATAAGAAGACATGATAAAAACAATATTATATCATGATACTGTTTTCGCACAAATGTACATTTTTACATCTCAGTCTTGTTATTTTATGTTTTTGCCCTGATTTTAAGTCTGTTGACATAACTTAAAAACACACAGTAGAGAAAATAACCTCCTCTCTGTCCGTCTGTCTGTCTGTCTGTCTGTCTGTCTGTTGGTTTTTAATGACAGCTGCTGACTCTGCTCCTCTGTCGCTCTCTGCCTCTCCCTCCATCACTCCTCGTTTATCTCTCACGTTTGTTCTCGTCCTCCGCTCGTATTTTTCCCACTCGCTCTTCAAACCATCGCACATTGAAAAACACGTTCATTTCCATAAAACAGACGCTGATTTTGCAGAATATTAAATGTCACCATCAGTGCAGATCGCCACAACGCACACACACACACACACACACACACACACAAATAAAATCCAAACCAGATTAAGTCGACGACAACTTAAGAACGTGTTCACGTCTTTATCTCACTGTTCCAACAGGAAACTCAAGTTTGTAAAGCACTCACTCTCCCACACCAAAGCCCAGAGAGAAAACCAGTGAGCACACAGGAGCTGCTGGTCTACTGCTGCCTCGTGTGGTCACTTTGTGTCACTGATGTTAATCAGAATTTTGCAAAATAAGACATTTAAACTCAGTGATGGAGGCAGCTCCTGTGTGCTGTGATGTTAAAATCACTGGTTTTCTCTGTGGGCTTTGGTGTGGGAGAGTGAGTGCTTTACAAACTTGAGTTTCCTGTTGGAAAAACACTGTCTAACCATGAAATAAAGACGTGAACATGTTCTTAACATATCATGGACTTTAAACTCACGTGGATTTTATGAATCAGTGCCTCAAAAAGAATGAAATATCCCTTTAAGCCTCAACACGAGCAGTGAGTTTGTTAAATAAAACAGAACAAACAGTGAGCTGCTTTGTGTCTCTGCATGTGTGTGTGCGTGTGTGTGTGTGTGTGTGTGCTTGTGTGTGTGTGTGTGTGTGTGTGTGTGTGTGTGTGTGTGTGTGTGTGGTGTGTGTGTGCGTGTGTGTGCGTGTGTGTGTGTGTGTGTGTGTGCGTGTGTGTGTGTGTGTGTGTGTTAGCAGATCAGTGAGGAGGGAAATTGATTCCCGTCTGAAAACACTGAAACCATTTCTATCGCCGTACGAGCACAGAAGGACAAAGTAACCATGACCGAGTCCCCCGCACTCATCAGACATGTTGTGTTGACAACAACACGGCGCGGCGGTGAATTAGTGGAGCCACGGCGCGGCGGAATATCGTGTCATTACGACACCGCGCGTTCAATTACAACAGCCGTGAAGCACAATATTACAACGTGTCATGATGACTGTGGATTTAAATACGAGAGAGAAGACGCTAAATCCTCTCTCTCTCTCTCTTTCTTTCTTTCTTTCTTCACCTTCTGTCATTTGCATTAATATCCCCTCCTCCTCCTCCTCCTCCTCCTCCTCCCCCTCTTGGCTCACCTCCCAAAGATGCACGGTGTTCTTGTTGGATCCGTCTTTCCTCTGAAAACAAGCGACAGCTGCTCCGTGTGTGTGTGTGTGTGTGTGTGTCATATGTTGGCCCTCACCTGCTGGCGGGCGAGGATTATTAGCTACAAGCGCTTATTAAAACTGGATTTGTTTACCCTCCCGCTTTGCTCGCCGCGACAACAAAAACAGTGTGACCTGCCCGTCGCTGGGTCGACGCCCGGCGGCGAGGA
>NW_025321119.1:0-100000 GCF_019176455.1 Solea senegalensis | reverse complement strand
CATATTATATACATTATAGCAACTTAAAAAAAGGTCCACTATGTGAGAATTAGTGACATCTAGTGGTGAAACTGCAGATTCTGGGAATTCCTCCACTCACCTTTCCCTTTTTAACAAACTATGATGTCCTGCACAGACCAAAAGTAAATGTTACACACTGGACCTTTATTAAAATCAGTCAAAGTCTCACTGATTTCACTGATTTCACTGATTTCACTGGAACATGTTCATGTCTTTATCTCACTGTGAGACAGACGTTTGTAAACCACTCACTCTCCCACACCAAAGCCCACAGAGAAAATCACTGATTTTAACTCACGGGGACACAGGAGCTGCTGGTCTGCTGCTGCCTCGTGTGGTCACTCTGTGTCACTGAACTTAATCCGGGAGAAGGATTAAGAAGGATTATAGAATTTAGTGACAGAGGCAGCAGTGGATCAAAAACTCCTGATTTTCACTATGGGCTTTGGTGTGGGAGAGTGAGTGGTGGACAAACTTCAGTTTCCTGTTGGTTACTTTGTCAACTCAGTGTTGTGACAACATAATAACGTCATATTCAGTTTACCATCACAGAAAAACAAACTAACTAACACACTAATTGTACTGTTTTGGATTTGGATTTGAAAACAAAGGATTTTTCAGCTGCGGTGCAAAAACCAAACTTCCCTGTTGTTTTCTATCAGGTAAGTGTGTGTGTGTGTGTGTGTGTGTGTGATTATTGCTCTTACAGTGACTGCTGTCCACAGTAGCAGCAGCTCACATTAATCTACATTAAAGCCCCGCAGACACAGTGTGGACGCTGCTATTCTGCTGATTCACACTCATTTAGTGCAGCATGTCCTCGTCCTCCTCGTCCTCCTCGTCCTCCTCGTTGTTGTTACACTGATAAGCCTGAATTAATCACATTGTAATGGTGAACCACACGGGGAGGAGGAGGAGGAGGAGGAGGAGGAGGAGGGGAGTGTCTGCACCTTGTTAATATTCCATAGACGACGACGCACTTACAGACAAAATGAAGTAGAAAAGTCATTTCTTAACCCACTAAGATCTAGTGCTGCTGTAAAAGTCTGCTGTCAGTCACACAGATGTGAGGAGGAGGAGGAGGAGGAAATACCATGAGGAGAACGTGTGATCAGCTCATGCTTCATTAAAACTGTACTAATAATAATGATAATAATAATTAATGTATTTTTAGATCCTTAAACAAACTGTGTGTGCATCATCATTGAGCTTTAAGATACAAATACAGAAGAAACTCACAAAAACATGAGTGACCTTCCTCATTTTACAACAAATGACATTAACACAACAAAATATGACTTAGGTGACAAAGAAATTGACAGCATTTTGGAAGTAATGTGTGTTAACTTTATAAAAACAACTTGTAAGTTACACAACACTATGTTGGCCATAAAATGTTACTGGTAAATTCTACAAAATAAAAATACTATTCACTAAAGCATAAAAACGACAAAGACGTCACAAGCATTACAAAATATTAACATCTAAAACCTTCTCAAAATTACGAGACTTCACTTTAATGCTCTGACTGTCTGTCTGTCTGTCTGTCTGTCTGTGCAGCCTCTCAGCTTCCATATTACAGCAGATAACAGAGGAGACATGAGGACATATGAGAGGAGACATAAGAGGAGACATGAGAGGAGACATGAGAGGAGAGAGCAGAGGCCCTCGACTGACAGGAAGTCCAAATTAATTTACAAGCACTGATGCCGTCCCTGTGCTGATAGAACAGTCTTTATACAATATGAAGAGACGGGGAGTGATGCTGCTGCAGAGGGACAGCACTGAGACTCTGCTATCTTTGTAATTACACACACACACACTCTCTCTATCTGTCTACCTCTCTTCTTCTTCTTCTTTCCTCCATTAAAAACCCACAGCGAGAAAAGAAGAAATCTGAAGAAATTTTCTTCTTCTTCTTTTTTGTGTCCATGAAGCAGAGAAATTGAACAATACACGTTATGATTATTAATATTCATATTATTATTATTATTATCGTTATTATTATTATTATTATTATTGTTATTATTGTTATTATTATTATTATGCACCACCAATGAAACTACAGAAATCACTCATTGGGTATTTTCATAATTGGTATAATTAATATTTCCAGTGTCTTTCATCATAACTTAAAAATGATGTTGTTGTTGTTTTTTCAACACATTTTAACATTTTGTAACAATATTATTTTACAACCTAAGACATATTCTGTAACAGTTTGATCAGTCACAGTTTTTGTAACATTGAAGAATTCTAACATTGAGTTACATCTCGGGACATATTAAAACATTTAGTAACATGTTTTCAGCAGAATAAAATAGTTTTGTGACATTAGTAACATGTTTTTTTTTAAGAACTATAACATTGTGTAACATTTTTGATGATGTGGTAATTTAGGTCATTTGTGAAATAACATGTTTGCAATTAAAATCATTGTTTTTAACCTTAGTTAAAAAGGTTTTTGGAAGATCATCATTTTGTCTTTCTATCACATTTGAACCCTTTTGCCCAGTGAGTGACGTTTTTGTGTCACATTATTTTATTTGTCCATATTTTCCTAACCCACACAAACCAAAGGATGTTCAATTACAGAAATAAATCTGTATTATGTTTGAGAGCGAGAAGAAAAGCCTGGATCATGCTGTGTTTTTTTACTATTATCACATTAATACCACGCTTATCATGACAGGAAATAATGGAATGGCATGAGTATGAGATGTGGTATTCTATTTACCCTCTCACACACACACACACACAGAAGCTATTAGTCACCAGGCTGGACTCTCCACCATGAGGCCTTCACCTATCAGCACTATTTGTCCCCGTGTCACTGGTGGCAGATAAATCTTCTCCAGCATCCGTGTTTAAATCCGCCCCCTATTACCCCGAGGTGCGGCCCTCTCTCATGATCTCTCCCCCACACACACACACACACACACACACACACACACACACACACACACACACACACACACACACCTCTGACCCTTCACTTGTTTCTAATTAACCCTTCACACACTGTATGGAGCCTCAATTCCCTCATGGCAATAAACAGACCTGACTATAATCCCATTAGCTGCCGCAGCCGCAGCCGCGGCACTGAATGAGGTCGGACACGCGGGGAGACGCGGGGATGGAGATCATTCACGTATCATGAAAACGACGTCCTGCACTCACGCGATCGTTATCTACTCGTAACACATTTCATGTTTGCACACTAACGTGAATTAAAAGGCGTGGTTACATGTGCCGATGGCAGATACAGAGTTTAGTGATTTAACAAATATAAAATGTACACCTGCTTCAGTTTACAGCACTGTACGAACACGTTCACTGCTTTAAATAAAGTGTTTTGATGCTGCGTAAAACCACTCACTCTCCCACACCAAAGCCCATAGAGAAAACCAGTGAATTTAACATCACAGCACACAGAAGTCGTGGATCACTGCTGCCTCCATCACTGAGTTCAAATGTCTTACTTTATTAAATTCTGTGTCTAAAAAACATCACTCGGTTTGACCTCAGTGACACAAAGTGACCACACGAGGCAGCAGTAGACCAGCATCTTTGGTGTGGGAGAGTGAGTGCTTTACAAAAGTCTGTCTAACAGTGAGATAAAGACGTGAACATGTGACCAGGTGATTCTCTGGTTCTGCTCCCGTCCCAGACTGTGTCAGTGCCTCATACAACAACAGCCTGAACTGTTCTTTTAACAAACACTGCATCCTCGCCACACCCCCCTTTATGAAATGACACAACTCCAGAGTTAATTATGTTGCTGTAATTACAATATGTGCGTTCTTTGATAGCTCGGTGCTTGTAACAGCTAATTTATGTTGGGGAGCGACAATAATTTGTGGCTGCAGAGCAAAATTAAAAGACAAATTTAATAGAGATGTGCTGCCTCTGGGAGGCTTTCATTTGGTGAATTTCAAAACACACGCCACTTGTTTTATGTCGGCGTCGATGGTAACGGACAGCGGTGGAAAACAACCAGCTTTTTATGTGCCGTAAAATGGACTGAAACAGTGTTAATTCTCCACCATAACACTCTAATAATGTGAGGCTTAAAAAAATAAAGGGAACAATTAAACAGCCTTTTGTTTCCAGCAGGCAAATTATGAGTAATTACACTCATGTTGGTGAATGTAAACACATTTTTTTGCCCGTCCACATTAAACAAAGAATGTCTTCTTTTTCATGTGGCGATCCACACACTGTTATTTCAAGCGTGCACACACACACACACACACACACACACACACACACAATGAGCGTGAGCAGCACATTCACATACTCTGGCCGACCTCCAAAAACACAACAACAAAAAGGGAAAAAAAAACGAAAAACAATGGAGGCTATTTAAGCAAATGAAACAATAAGACATGCATCATCTATTGTCAGCCATTGAATCCACATAAAGACACTGGCTCGTGTCCAGATGTATGATGTATGTGGAGGAACAGTGAAGAAATCTGCCCCAAATATTCTCTAAATAACACAAACGTACTTTTATTTCTCATTTCTCTCAATATAATCTTAATCTATCCAGATTTCACAATCACATGAGCTGCTTTTTATGTGAAAGTGAAAAATGAGCCTGGTTTATCTTCAACAAATACAGACAGTGTAAAAACTGATGATCTGCAGGTCCAGCAGGACGTGAAGCAGATTTGTTTTTTACATTTATGTGTATCTGCTGCCACCTGGTGGCTCTCAGGTGACACATGCAGATGAAAATCTACAGAAGTCTTAAAGAGATGGAAAATAAGAATATGACATTTAAATGTAGAGCAGCAAATAATTATATTCATATATATATATATATATATATATATATATATACACATGTATATGGCTGTAAATCTGTTTTAAAGCCTATTATCTTGATTGGTTCAACCAAAATTATGATGTAAACCCACATAACTGAGATTTTTAATCCACAATGAAAAATGATGGATGATTGATTGATTGATTGATTTAATATCAAGTCATCAATCAACTTATTTCAGATTCAAGAAAATAAATGGTCTAAAAAAACACATTTGGAAAAGTGACATAGGCCCTGATTATGTAAACGCATGTGCTCGTTCAGTGAATCACAAATCAATAACTCATCATAAAAGATGGAAAAACAGCAGCAGATAATAAATCAGAGGACCAGACTTAATTACTACATTATCTTAATTACAAGAGGGAAATCTGTTCATTAGATAGTTAAATTAATCTCACCTGGTGACACATGATAGGGTATATGTATATATATATATATATATATATACATATATATGTATATATAAATGTGTGCATGTATGAAAATACATGACTTATTATCGTCAACAAGATGTCCCTTTATGGCTTTGAGATGTCGCACAATTCTCACAGAGTTACTATATACTGTAACTCACAGACAACGAATACACATTCATTCATTCATTCATTCATTCATTCCTTATCCTCCACATGAGGGTCGCAGGAGGAGCTGGAGTCAATCTCAGCTGACACAGGGTGAAATGTGACGTCACAGCCTGGACAGGTCACCCGTCCATCACCCCCCCACACACTCACACACACCATGGTGCTAACCACTACACCACAGTGTGACCAAAACACATTCAGTTTGGAGCACATCATAGCACGAAATAACAACAACAACAACAACAACAACAACAAACAGCACAGACAATAAACACAAACATTAGCTAGTTAGGATGCTAAGACGGGACTCACGTTTTTGAAGTTCGTCTTCTTTCTTTGTCAGTTCCGGTTGTTGTCCTCGTCGCTTGTTGTTGTTGTCCTCGTCGCTTGTTGTTGTTGTCCTCGTCACTTGTTGTTGTTGTCCTCGTCACTTGTTGTTGTTGTTGTTGTCCTGTCGCTTGTCGTTGGTCACGTGCCGACTCCTCTTCGTCACTTACTAACTCACAAACTGTCATCCTTTACGGCAGCCAGAGAAACAAACTGTCATCCTTTACGGCAGCCAGAGAAACAAACTGTCAAACTTTGTTTGATTTAAGTCCATTGAACGTAGATTATTGTCCCGTTTGTTACAGAAACACGACAGTTCCGCAGGACTGAGACACTAACGACATGTTTAATGACCTTTAATCAACTGCACCTGTCGTGTTTTCAGCAGGCGACGACGTCACTCAGAGTGCAGTACCGTCTCTTAACCACAAGGACGGGGCGCCGCCCGTTTAGCAGACACTTCAGAGGGGCGCTGTTTCTGAATTAAAGGGGAAAACAAGACGGGAAAGAGGAGCCCGCCGCCATTTTAGATCTTTATATTAATAACATATATATATATATATATATATATATATATATATATAGTAGAGTATAGTCATTTATTTATTTGTGTTACTAGTCTTGTTCCACATGTGACTAGATATATAAACACAGATGCTCGCAGATGTTAGCCTAGGCTAGTTAGCCATATATTATGATCCGTTTATGATGTAAATGTTAAAATATCCATTAAAATGACACATTTCATTCAATCCACATATGAAGGGGATATATTTTTTATTTGAACTCGTGACCATTTTATGCTATTGTACGCCATTTTTACCCCTATACTTATTTACATAACGTGAAAACAAAAGATATGGTTGGCAAGAGTGTTTTTAAGCACAAATATACCCATTTATTAACATCAAGTGAAATGTTGCATACACCAGGGTGATTAGAAATAATCCTAAACGTTATGATACAGTACTTTTAAGGAGCTCTACTAATCAGATAAAAGTGTTGTCTGCAGCTATTTCTGTTGAGTCAAAAGGATTTCACATGGTTTACAATAAACCCTCAGCTTTCATGACTCAGTGTTGTCTCTTTAATGATCACAAACCAGTACTTTACTCCTCCACTTCACAATAAGACAATCATTTCAAATGTAAGAGTATGGATGAGGCAGTGTTTGTGAGTCTGGTTGAATATAAAAATGTCTTTTGTCATGTTTTGTCATGTTTTCCTGCTTTAGCTTTTGGTGTGTGTGTTTTGGCCTTCACTGCTGCAGTCTCTGGATGTGAGGCTGTACTGGAAACATGTGAAGTGTGGCGCCTCCTGGTGGTCAGAGCGGCCTGCTGCAGTCTGAGCTGCAGGATGTCAGCGAGCAGAGACACCTCACGGTTGAGACTGAGCAGGATCTGCTCCTCTGTGGCCTTCACTGCTGCTCGTACCAGCGTCACAGCCACCTAAAGAAACACAACAAAACAAACATACGGAGGATGTTTTTTTTTTACTTAAACACATTTTTCAAGATTATTCACCTCTTTGTCCATGAGGACATCCTCAGGAATGTCCTCCACAGTGACCCGTGGACCTTCTCGTAGCCTCCTGAGCTCATCCTGCTTCTGCTGGAGAGTTGAGGACAGCTTGTTCTGCTGCAGACGACGCTCCAGCTCATGGACTTCTGCTCCCTGCAGGTGTGAAGGGACTTTTATTTTGAAGAGTGTGTGTGCGTGTCTGTGCACGTGTGTGACTTACCTGTGTGAGAGGTTGAGGTGTGGGCGGCAGCTGCACCTCCAGGTGAAGCTGAGTGGCGGTGACGTTTGCAGCTCCGCCCACCACGGCCTGCAGGAGCCTCCGGCGCGTGACACAGGTCTCTGTGAGGAACTGAGTGACCTCATGTCGGTGCACGGGGGTCAGGTTTGGCAAACACTCTTGCAGAGCGTCTCTCAGCAGGGACAGGAGTCTGTGAGCGTCCACACCTGGTGGACAGAGGACGAGGAGAAGAAGAAGGAGCAGGTTGATGAGCTGTGTGCTCAGAGAACCTCCTCAGAGAACCTCCTCAGAGAACCTCCTCAGAGAACCTCCTCAGAGAACCTCCTCAGAGAACCCTGCTGCTGTGTCTTCTCACCGCCCAGCTGAGGGAAGATGTTTCTGGCCGTCACAGCAGTCCGGGCGACGTCAGGCCACGAGAGGCCGCGACCTGCAGCGAACACGGAGACGTCGTAGACAAACTCCTGGTGGAAGACGCGTCGTTCATCAGTGAACTCAGGCCACGAGAACAAGGAGCTGAGTCTCTGCAGAGCGGATTCTCTCTGAACACACACACACACACACAATGACATCATTATACTGTAATAAAATATATTATTACATAAAATCGTTGTACTTTTAGTATTTAAAATATAAAATAATTATGTTTTGAAAATAAACATTACTTTAGATTTTTATAGATTTTATTAATCATTTTAATCTCATTCTTCTATTATTAATATTAATTAAAATATTATTATTATGATATCACATTATTATTTTTTCTTTATTTATATATAGTTTTATATTTATAAAAAGTTATTAAAATATAAAATAAGATATTTTTTAAATTTTTACTTTAGATTTTTATGTATTTGATTCATCAATTTAATATTTGATTTTTACAATTTTTGGTGTTTTAAATATTAATTAATTATATTATTACAAAATAAATGACTATTTAAAATGTCTATATTATATTTACTACTACTTATTACTCTATAGTAAATAAACTATAAAATAATTGTAATTATATAATATATTACATTAGATTTGTATATATTTTATAAATGTATTAATTATATTATTACATTATTTTAATTTATTAATTTTATTATTAACTACTTTTCGATATAATAAAGTTACAATTGTGTAGATAATTTTAATGTTATTATTTCACATATTACATATTTTATATTATTATATTTAACATACTTTAAGTTATATTATAAATTATTATAATAATTACAACAATATTCATATAATTAGTGTAAAAATGATTGTTATCATTACAAATATATATCATTGTGTGTAAAGTAAACACTTTTGATTTGAAGCCTTTGGTTTTCATAATATTCTGATACATATACCTACAAACATATAATATATGTATATATAATATATATACATATCTATACATATATAAGATTTAATAAATTCACTCGGGTTACACGGTGATGTAGTGGTTAGCACTCTCGCCTTGCAGCGAGAAGACCCATGTTCGAGCCCCGGTTGGAACAAGGGCCTTTCTGCATGGAGTTTGCCTGTTCTCCCCGTGTGTGCGTGGGTTCTCTCCCACAGTCCATAAACATGCAATGTTGGGATTAGGTGAACTGGACACTCTAGATTGACCATAGGAGTGTGTGTGTGTGTGTGAGTGTGTGTGTGTGTGTGGCCCTGCGATGGACTGGCCAACTGTCCAGGGTGTAGCTGAGATTGGCACAGGACCAATCCCTCTGGTGGAGGGTAAAGCGGTAGATGATGACTGACTGACTAAATTCACTCATTATTCAAATGTGGGTGGGGTTAAAAATCAGCTTTTTTCATTCGAAACATGAATAACTCTATAGAGACAGTAAAAATAATAAGACTCATTATTAACTCCATGATCCTGACGTTTCTACGATGATGACATAAATGATGTTATTATTAGGAATTATCATGTAAAATAATGTGAACATTGTCAATAATGTCATAGAATTTCACATGTTCACTCAATACAAACTCATAATGTTATGACGTGAATCAGTTACAAACTCCATGAATCAAAATGGCTGCTATGGAGGAAACAAGTGTCTGTGAACTCCGAGCAGCACGCGAACGCACCACAGTCACGCGGTTCATTCACGCATTCATTTATTCATTCACTCGTTCACTTTGTACCTGCAATTTTACGATCTGCGTCACCTCGTGCACGAGAGAATCCATTCTTCATGTTATGGGAGACGCTTGACGGTTGCCACGGGAGACGAGGACGCCGCTGGAAAGGCGATGACGTCACACGGGGATGGTAGAACATTCAGGAGCAAAAGTCAAGACTTTAAAGTGACATTTAAAACTAAATGTGACCTTTTTTTAATAAAAAAAAGCCTTTCAATTGATATAATCATTTTCCTTTGATCTTAACTATTTAATTTCAGCGTTGTCATATTTATAGTTTGAATTTTACACATTTTCCCCCTTTAGGACTGAAAAAGAACTGAATTCAAAAGGAACATTTTTAAATATTATATATTGTTATATTATATATATATATCCATGTAAAAGCTAATCATTCATTGAGTTACAGAACCGGAAGTGTCTAAACTCCCAGCAAATCCCATAGAGAAAATGAGTGATTTTAACATCACAGCAGTGACAAAACACAGGAGCTGCTGGGCTACTGCTGCCTCGTGTGGTCACTTTGTGTCACTGACATAACTCTGACCTAACAACGTTATATAATAGTAAGTCATTAGAACTCAGTGATGGAGGCAGCAGTGTGTGTGTGTGTGTGTGTGTGTGTGCTGTGATGTTAAAATCACTGGTTTTCTCTGTGGACTTTGGTGTGGGAGAGTGAGTGAGTGAGTGACGGGGGAAAACTGTGCTTATTGACGTCTGTGCTGAGCACACGTCAGAACCTCATACAGCCACACTTTATAAAACCTGGACTGTCCCTTTAATACTCTTCTCAGACACAATGTTATTGTTGCCAAGTGTCGGGTGAACAGATGGTTTAGTCTAATCGTCTTACTCATGAATCCTCCTCCTCCTCCTCCTCTTCCTCTTCTTCTTCTCCTGCAGGAAATAAAGCAGAGGAGCTCAGAGAGGCTTTAACAATGTAAAGATGAAGGATTTTACTTTTGTGACGAGGAATACTGTTTCCTGTCATTCCTTTACAAAACAAAATCCTCAGAGACATTTCCTTCTCACGAGCATAATACATTATAAAAATAATTATTATTTATACATTATATATATAACATGTATATTATAATATTATATTATTATATATATAATTTAAGGAAGTGTTAATATATGAATTGTTTTTATTTGACAACAAAGAATATTCATGTTTTTAATCTATTTATAGCAGACTTTCTCACTCTTGTTAAGACTTTTGAAAATATGATGAGAAAAAAATAACATGTAACTAATAAAAGTAATAAATTAACCATTATATTTGGCATGAGACTACATTTTCATTTTGCCGCGTGTAAAACAACATAAATGATAATAATAACTTTATTAACTTTGTTATTTACAGAATATTTCTTATATTTCGTATATATATATATATATATATATATATATACATGTCGTTATTGTTTGGCAGATTACTTTGAAAGTCTCCCTCCCCTACTTCCTGTGTGTGAGCGCTGCTGCGTGTCTGACTCTTCATCAGTGCTGGAAACAGAAGCACAGCAGAGGAGGAGGAGGAGGAGGAAGAGGAGGAGGCGGTTCTGATGGGAACATATTGATCATCGTTGGTGAGACTGGTTGGTTTTTCTCCTCGTGTGTTGAAATGTTTCTTCTTCCTGCTTCTGATCTACGTTGTGACTTATTTTTGATTTGATTTATCTCCAAACGCACACAGGAAAGATATTTATGTGCACAGACGTCAGCAAAGTGGCATTTTACGACTATTTTTTTACAGTTTTTCATGAAAACATGATTATTTAGTTTGTATTAGTGTAAGATTTGGACTTTTTCTTGTAAGAGCTCAGTTCCTGCTCGATGCTGATGATGCTGCTGCTGATGATGATGATGATGATGATGACAATGTGTCATGTCAACAGACCTCGGTCTGTCCACAAGGAATTCTTATTAGCCGCGACACATTTCAGGCTAAACTTCCTGTCTGACGTCCTGTCAGCACAGGAAACACTCATGTCTTTGTCTCAGTGTCTCACAGTGAGACAAAGACTTAAACTGAGCCTTTTGTTAAGTGTCTAAAATCTGTGAAATCTTAACGACAGATGAAGGTTTGTTGTGTGTTTTAAAACACATCAAATATGTTTAATTATGGGGGTTTTTTTTAAAACGCTTCCAATTTTCTCTTGAGTCAAGTTTATTCTTGTGTTAGATCCTCGTGACAGGAACCTGCTGTCAGACAGACAGGCAGACAGACAGACGTCACTGTCTGTAATTACAATCCTACAATCCTCTGTGTGTGTGTGTGTGTGTGTGTGTTCGTCTTCACTGAAACACTTAAAACACACAGATCATCATCATCATCCTAAATACACTTGTTCCAAATGAATGAATGAATGAATGAATGTTTGTGTGAGGTCATGTATGTTATTCTGTCCAGGAGAGAAAACTCTGTCTGTGCTTGTGCAGGTCAGACATGCAGATCACTCGTCTCACCACCATCTTGGCCTCTCCATGGCAACCCCCATCCTACACACACACACACACACACACACACACACACACACACACACACACACACACACACACACACTCTTCTTCTTAAGCAGGCTTTTCGTTCTATCCTTAGCCCTCTCTCCTCCTCCCTCCTCCCTCCTCCTCCTCCTCCATGTGCCCGATTAGCGTCTGCCATTTTAGTTCAGAGTTGTGTGCTGGTTGTGGACTCACAGTGTCCTGGTCTGGTGTGGTCTGTCTCCACAGTGGGACCCTGCACGGACACAAAGCAGCTCCTCCTGCAGCTCCGTCGTCACTCCTGCTCACACCATGGTTCCTCCACATGTGAGTACAGTGAGGACACTTTACTTTACATTTTTATTGTCTTTAAAACAAGGTCGAGGGTTTCAAATGTGAGTGAGTGAATCGTTGTAATTGTAGCTCAACACGCTCACATGGAGGAAAACTGCTTTCATCAGGTTCAATTGATCTGTTTCAAAATATCAATCCGTCATTTCGTTTAATCTGTTGAAGAGAACTCACTGTTAGACCTGACGTTTGTAAACCACTCACTCACTCCCTCACACCAAAGCCCAGAGAGAAAACCAGGGATTTTAACGTCACACACACACACACACAGGAGCTGCTGTCTACTGCTGCCTCGTGTGGTCACTTTGTGTCTGAGTTCAATCTAAATGAAATATTTTAAAAGCCAAATTCACTAAAAATCAGACGTTATTTGAACTCAGTGATGGAGGATCAACAACTCCTGTGTGTGTGTGTGTGTGTGTGTGACGTTAAAATCACTGATTTTCTCTCTGGACTTTGGTGTGGGAGAGTGAGTGTGTGTGTGTGTGGGAGAGTGAGTGGTTTACAAACGTCAATTTCCTGTTGGAAAAGTCTGTTTTTAAGACATCGTAGACTTAAACAGTCACACAAGTATTTTATTAAGTGGCTAAAAATGTATAGTTTGTTTTGTTTTATTCTTTCCTCCATGTTGGTAGCCATGATTAACCCGAGTCAAAAAAACCTGAACTATCCCTTTAAGAAGCAAATCTGCAGTTAAGAAGAGTGACTTGTCCTCATGGGACTTTAAATCCCGCCGCGTTTCTGTTCATGTTAGTTGAGCTTTAATCCATCAAATGTATCGTTACACAGAGATTATAAAAGTAACTAAGCACAAGGAAAGTGAATTAGAGTTGATTATGTACTGCAGGTTATGTAAGACAGTCCATATTAGGCGTTCAGAAGCAGGGCAGAAACGTTTTAACAGGATTTCTACATGTGTGCTGTTCTACTTTACTAAATATAGCAGACGCTGTTTATACATAATGTGACTTTTGTCACCAGTGTTGACTAAAATCTTCACTTTATATCGACATGTTGTAAAAACACTGACATAAATCCTTGTTTCTCAGGTGAGTGTGAAAGCGCAGCATGCAGTCGGTACACACAGGGATGTGGGACCCTCAGTCCGCCTCTAAACATGCCACGGCCCTCCCACAAGCACCGCCCTCCACGCTACGCCACACTCACGTGACCGCAGCCGCCCCGGCGAAGAGGATCACCTTCTACAAAAGCGGCGACAGTCGGTTCGGGGGCGTGAAGATGGCCGTCCACAAGCGCAGCTTCAAATGCTTCGACGCCCTGCTGGACGACCTTTCACAAAAGGTCAGTGGGAGGGGTTTTCTATTTGAAGATGAAGGCACTCTCAGCCCGTCAACTTGGCAACAGCAAGCATAAAATTTGAAGTGGAGATGAAGTACTGAACAATTCTAGACTCTTTTTTAAATCAAAGCCCAGATTTAGCGTCACAATCAAACTGGATTTGGCTGAAAAAACCCTTTCACCAGTAGGGCGGCGACATCTTTAACTGGTTTGATAAATTCTACCGTAAACACAGAGATTTAGACAGTGACAGAAGCTGCCCCTGGATTTTTAAATGAGCCCAAAAGGGGGCGCTAAACTCACCCATCCAGTGATGCTATAACGTGTGGTTACATTAGCTTCTAACGTTAAACACTGATGCTATAATGTCTGGCTACAGTAGCTAATAACGTTAAACACCGACGCTATAACGTGTGGCTATACTATCTGCTAACACCAAACCCTAACATCTCAAGGCTACAGTAGCTGCTAATGTCAAAAGCCAGAGTCTGGATACAGTAGCAGCTAGCATAGTGCTAACTCACTATTTTAAGACAATGATAACAAGTATCTTGCGTCCTCACACAGGTGCCTCTTCCATTCGGTGTCCGGACTGTAACCACCCCCCATGGCATCAACACCATCAAACATCTAGACCAGCTCCAGGATGGAGGTTGCTACTTGTGCTCTGACCGGCGCCAAGCTAAACCAATCAACATGGAGCTTGCCAGCAAATGCCCAAGCATCTGGTACCATCACAGCCGGAGGCCACAGCGCCCCGAAACCTCCTCTGTGACGCCACCTGGACATCTTCCCTACAGGCAGCGACGGATTCTGCTGGTGAAAAACAGTGAACCGAGGATGAGGAGGAGTGTGGTGCTGAGCAGGAGGTCCACCAGGAGCCTCAGGGCCTTCCTGGACGAAGTATCCGAGGTGATGCAGTTTCATGTCCACAAACTCTATACCGCAGAGGGACGCAAGGTAAGAAGTAGAAGAAGGTGTTGCTGAAGGTATCTAGTCTCAGCTGAAACTTGAGACACTGTGTGGATGTGTTTCCAGATTGACAGCGTTCAGAGCCTCATAACTTGCCCCGGTGTGCTGGTGTGTGTTGGCCGGGAAGCATTCAGTCCACTGCTGCTGAACTGCATCAAGAAGAGCTCAGAGGAGAAGCTGCCTGGTCTCGACAGTAGGTCCCCTGGTCTCCGTCCCAGGACTCCTGGAAACGGAGCCCGATCTCCTATGACTCAAGGAGCAAGATCTCCACCTCATGGAGGTCAGTCCAGAGCCAGTGAGTACAGCGAAGGACATGAGAGTAAGAAAAATGGTACGTTGTTTAAGTGTATTTTGTCACCGTTTTGTGAACTCAAACATGCAAGTTCATTGTTTTTTGCTTCTCCTTCAGTGAACTTTGGTCTGGAAACCAAAAAGAGCATAATCCACCCACGTTCTGACTCTTCAAACCGCTCCACCCGCTTCTCTTTGTCTTCAGAGAAATCATACGGCAATGGCATCAGTGCCTGCTCGCAGCCCAGAGCGGCTATAATGAACGATGACATTGAAAAGCGTGTGTTTGTCAATAAAGACGGAAGCCTCTCTCTGGAGATGAGGGTGCGTTTTCGACTCCACAGTGACGAAACGCTGCAGTGGTCCACACAGATCAAAAAGTCCCCTTCTCTGACCAATGACTACTCCTCCCTAACACGGGTACAGCCCCATTACCTTGAAAAGGGCCAATCAGAAACCTGTTCTGATCCTGATTCCATGTCCTTTGACCCGGAGAGTGTGGATTATTCCACTCATACGCAGCAAACATTAGAAGCAAACCACTGTCCTTGCTGTTACCAGCGACGTGAGCAGCAATACGACTTCTGGGAAAACCCGGCACACAAGCGCAAACAGCCTCATCATCAACATAGCACTAGCCACACCCACACTGTCATAAGAAACACAAACTCCTCCAGCTCCTCTTCATCGTGTAACTCCAGGAGAGTGGTGCACCGCCGGGCACGGGTGTCCAGCTGTGGAGGAGGCTCAGGTTCAGAGCAGGGTCAGCTGATCCAGGAGGAGATGTGCGTGACGGAGAGCAGGGTAGAGGTGGAGCAGGACGGAGACACCCGAGTGGAGGTGTGCAGGGTTAGCCGGTGCTGCAGCCGCAGCGAAGTGGTCGCCATGGATGGCAACACACAAGCAAGTAGCAACAAGTCCGTTGAGGATGAGCTGATGACGGAGGAGGAGCGTCCTCCGTCTGCAGTCAGCAGCTCCTCACATGTTCTGCAGTCACTGAAAGAGGACCAGGATGACGAGGATGAAGACCTGCCACCCAGTGCCTCACAGTGCTGTTACAGTAAGGAACCATCACCAACTCATCAGAATAACAATCTATCAAGAAAAAACTCAGAGGAACCGGATCGGATTCCAAGCTTCAAATCTGAAATGAGCAGAGCCTCTTGCAGGTCGGGCAAAGACAACAGCTCGAAAGAGGAGAAAGCAGCTGATGATGAAGAAGAAGAAAGGGTTGGTTGTAGTTTGTCTGGAGGTTCTCAGAGATCAGAAGCAGCAACTATGTGCCCTAACTGTGGAGGCTGCAAACATGGTAGCCATGCAGCATCACAGCAATCCCATCAGTCCCATCAAGCCTCTTCAAACCCTACTTCACCTGTTGGCATGAAAGAGAATGCTGTTAATGGCTGCAGTGACGACGACTCAGACAATTCAGCTGTGTCAAAGCAGTCCAACAAAACCAACCTCACCATCAGTGGACGCTCTGCTGCATTATCAAACTTCCAGGAGGCCAGGACATCCAGTGCCATGTCTGGAACATCCAATCCAGCACCTGCAACTGAACAGAAAGAAAGGGCTCTTAGTGTCATCTCAGCAACGAGCCATAGGTCCACAAGATCAAAGAGAAGTCCCAGCGCTATGTCTGTCAAATCCAGAACATCTCACAAGTCCAACTGCAGAGAAGAAGCAGAGGGAGAGAACACAGTAGAGAGAGCTATCAGCTCCTTGTCAGCTAAATCTGAAGTGTCAACAAAAACCTGTGATTCAGGCAAATCTCATAAGTCCAACTGTCCATCAAGTGCTAAGGATGTCTCCAGCACAGCAATGGAAGATAATGAGAGAAACAAAGAAACTCCCAATAGACGTTCAGATAGCGCCCTGTCTGCTAAATCTACCAAATCAAATATTATGGCAAAATCCGGCACAAATAGGTCTAACTGTAAAGAGCATGAAACTGTGGCAAATGTAGCAGAGGAAAAAGAAAATGAGGTGGAAGAAGAAGAAGAAGAAGAGGAAATAGAAGAGAGGGCAGAAAGTGATGAATCAGAAGAACAAGCGGCCAGTGCTAGGTCAGCTAAGTCTTATAAGTCTAACCTCAACGGTGACACATGCTCTGAAACGCATGATATTACCAGCGATAGAGAAGCTAAGACTAGGACTGCCAGTGTTTTATCTGGTAAATCACAGGCAAAAGTGAACGGTGTGGTGGACAGAACGTCCAGTGCCATGTCGGTAAAGTCCTCCAAGTCCTGCATGACAGACTGCACCTCAGTGTCTCCACACAAAGAGGAAAAACAAACTGAAGACCAAGAGAGAATTGCTAGTGCCATGTCTGTAAAGTCAAGATCTTCAGCAAGATCCAAAACATCTCACAAGTCGAGATCTAGCAAGTACCTTACGACGGGTCAAGAGATTGATGAAGAGAGAAATGAGGCAGCAGAGCTAGCTAAATCAAGAAAATCTGATTCATCAAATCATAATGGAACAGCTGATTGTGCTGTTATTGAAACCATTGACTTTCTTGATCAGTACCTTTCACCCAGGAGGACACGTTCCCCCAGAATCAACTCACCCAGTTCTCACCCAGCTGTATCCAACAGTCCTCAATGCCCTACAGCACAACAACATTTTTTGTCCGGCCAAAGTGCTGGACAGACAAAAGGGCCCAGTGCCTTGTCAGTTCACTCCACAACCTCTACTCAATCAGGCAGACCCAAATGTCACTGTGGAGTAGCTTCAGCAAATGAGGTGGACGATGACCAGGAGAAGGCTTCTGAGCGGGCTGTTAGCTTCTTATCATCGTCTTCCAGACGTCAGAGGAAGGAATCAGGAGGCACAGAGCAACCACTGAGTCGATGCTCATCAGGGTCAGTGTCTCTTGGGTTACCAGAAGATCAAGAAACAGGTGACTCAGACAGTGGCAAGTCCAGTGTATCCTTTCATACAAATACTGAGAGTAAGGGTAGAGTGAAGACAGCAGATCCTAAAGTCCCGAAAAGCAAAGAGAGGTCTGCTAAACAAGAAGATGTGGAGGAAACAAGATCCAAGAATAATACCAGCAAAGGCACAATGACTCTTAATCCTACAGCAGTTGAAATCCCCACTATCAAAACTCCAGCGGCGAGTGAAGATGAAGATGAAGGAGGAGGAGGAACAAAAACAGCAAGAGCAGCCACTGCACTTTCAGCCAAGAGCAGCAAGTCCTCTTGTAAGTGTAGCACCATTCAAACAGAACCAGTAAATGGTGACAATCTCAATGCCCCCAAGAACAGACCTTCATCTTCGATGTCAACAGCAAGTGCTAAAGTTCGGAACAAGTCCCCTGCAAGTGCCAGTGCTAAAAATGCCAATGTAGCAAAAACACCTGTCAAAGATATTGATGCTAAAAATCAGAACAGACCAGTGTGCGAGACTGCAGAGACAATAAGTGTTCACTCCAAGAGTCCGTGTCGACTCAGGCCTGAATCTGCAGCTTCAGCAAAATCAAGATCAAAACCGAAAGAAGACGCTGTCAAAGCTCTCAAGGCCAAATCTACCACAGGAAGGGATAAAGGTGCTCTGTCTCACTCTTTATCTGCTGCTGACCTGCTGAAGGAAACTATCGCTGCACGTCCACACAGCCAACAGAGAAGTGAGAAAAGTGAAAAGTGTCAGAGATCAAGGAACCATAAGGATAAGGAAGAACTGACACCCGCCTACCTTCCCAACGCCTCCCCTAATGAGGTTGTTAGTCACTGGCTGCAGAGCATTCCTGCAAACAGCAGCCTGCTGGGACTTGGCGATGAGCTGGAAGAAGGTGAGCAGGAGAAGGAGGTGGATGAGAAAAGTGAAGAGGCGGTAGCAGAAGAGGAGGACAGTCCTGAAGTTGAAAAAGTAGATAACGAGGAGATAACGGAGGCTGACAGGGAAGAGGAGAAACAGGGAGAAGGTAAATGTAATGAAGAGCAGAGTTCTAATCCAACACCAGGTGATGCATTAGGGAACTCTTGCCCAGACCATGGCAAATCTCTTCCCAGGAACTGGCAGTCGTCTGTGGCTGTGATGAAAGTACTTCTGAATTCTTCGATGGGTCGATGCCAGAGCATGCCCGAGGTAATCCAAAAACCTTTTTCAAGAATAAATGGCTTCTTATACACATGCTCCTCTCTTATATTTGCTGTCTTCTGCAGGTGTCTCCAGTTTATGGTCGGCGACTGAGCACATCAGCCAGAGGATTCTTGGACTGTTTGGCTCAGCTCCAGCTCATTGGGCCTGCAGTGAACCAACAGAAGAACCACAACCAGCAGTATGAAGACATCATGGCCATCCTTCAGTCCCTCTGGCTCACTGAACCCAGAGACATAGATACCGCAAATGTCAAGGACTGTGGCCCAGAGCAGGTGACGCCTCCATGGTCGTCATCCGGGGTGGACATGAGCAGTGGCTCTGGTGGCTCAGGAAAGGAGAATATAAACCAAGGTGGAGAAGAAACATCTCTAGGACCAAGTACAGATGCAGCAAAGAAAGTGCAGAGTGAAGAACAAAGTGCAATCCCTTCAAGTCTGGACAGCCCAAAAGCCACGGAGAACCCATCATCTTCAGACAAGAGCTCTGCCAACGACAGCTCCAAATCCCCCACTGACAATGAGACAATGGACGACACCAGTTCAGGAACACCCCCAACCGTTCTGCATGCACCCTTGTCCAAAAGATCATCCCAAGACCCTGACCCAGTTTGGGTCCTGCACCTTCTGAAGAAGCTGGAGAAACAGTTTATCAACCACTACATCAACGCGATGGCGGAGTTTAAAGTTCGTTGGGACTTGGATGACAGCCTCATCCTAAACACGATGATCTCCGAGCTCAGGGAAGAGGTGAGCCGGCGCATTCAGAGCAGCATTGAGCGTGAGATAAGGAAGATTCAGACTCGAGCTGGCAGAGGAGGGAGGTCACCCAGGCCACCACAAGGAAGGAACCTCTCCAGAGACTCCACCATGACCGAGAAGAGGCGCAAAATGCTGAAGGTAAATCTACCACAAACATCTTTACATGTTGAGAAACTGTTGCTTGAATGCAGAAAGATAATGTTGAACTCATGTTTCCAGGTCATGAAGAACCAATCACTGAAGACTGCTGACTCTCTCAGTGACGGAGAGACGACGGGTGACTTCAGCGACCAGCGGAGTGAAGACGAGTACTGCCCCTGTGACGCTTGTGTCCGCAAGAAATTGGCCACACGGCCTCTCAAAACAAACCCAGTGGCGACTGAAGCACCGGTGATGATGGAGTTTGATCTCCTCAAGATACTTCAGCTCAAGAAAGGTCCACTGCCCCCGCCCGTGGCTACACCGAAATCCACAGACATGGAAGGTGGCAGAGCGATCCAAGAGAAGGAGGAGGAGGGGAGGAATTTAGAGGTTGTGCAGGAGGAAGAGGAGTGGGAGGAAGAGGAGGAGAAAACCAAAGAGGATATTAAAGCTGAGATTGTTTTAGAGGAGGCCATCCCAGAGGAGGATGAAGAGGTAGAAGAAGGAGAAACTGAAAGGAAAGATAATAGTGTCCATGATGAGGAGCAGAAAGAGGAGGAAGAAGAGAAGGAGGAGTCTGAGGAAACTAACAACGACACAAGTGAGGATGAGTCAGCAGATGATGGAGAGAAAGGAGTGGAGGACAAAGGAACTGAGGCGGACAGTGACAAGGAGACAGTGAAGGAAACAAGAGCAGGTGAAGGAGAGAACATTGAGAATGGTGAGGGTGAGGAGGACAGTGACAACGATGTAAAAAATGAAGAACCGATGCAGGCCAAGGACAGAAATGACGAAGACGAGGGGGGAGAGAGTGAGGACGAGGAAGGAGCCTCAACAAAGGTGACGTAATGATTATCACAGGTTCTTAAAGAGGAATCAGACCCACTGTAGCCTCAACACTAATTCTAAGCCTGTGGGAAAAGATAATCTCACCATCCAATTAGATGCTCTGAACAAATCTGTCTTAGTTTGGCCTCAACTCAGAGCCTCCACTCATGGATTAATGCAGTCATTTTCACTCACCAAAGATAACTTTTATTTTGTTTGACCTCCAGGAGCAGGAAGTGACTGAGGGAGAAGAAGACACCGACACCTGTGTAGCAGCTGGAACCACAGGAAACGAGGAGACAGGAGAACCTGGAGATGAAGACGAGACTGTGGAGGAGGTCAAATCTGAAAAAGAAGGTGACAAGGTGACCTGTAAGAAAACACAGGACGCTGCTTTGCTCCATCAGTTCACTAGGACTTCTGTGGAGTCCCAGCCCGGCTCGTTGGAGGACACTCACCCAGACTCGCCCCCCATACCTGTGAACACCATCGACGCCACATCCACAGGGGATGCAACAAGCCAGAGTGATACGACGCACACCCAAGGGGAGTGACATGGAACTCTTTTCCATTATACAGTAGTAGCACAACTCTGACTCTGACTCTGGTATCTGGCACGTCATGGTTTTCTACACAACACAAACACACAAACTAGTGACTTGTAAAGCAGTTGTTTTGGGTGTAACTGAATCATTAGAATCAGTTGACTAAAAAGATTTGTTTCCAGAATCGTTGAAGTGATGCGTGAACTAAACCTCCTCCCCACTGGTAGGTGGAGTATTAAGCCCCGCTCACCAAGCAAAAAACATTTCCACAACAAACGATGTAGTCGCCAAAGATAGTCCGGGTCACCAGGTCAAGGGTTGAACTGGCGGCCCTTGAACCGGCAGACACCCCTGCCTGATGGGTCTTTCGTCCGTGAGTTGCTCGAACCAGACGTGTCTGAGCGAGCCGTAGCACCGTACTCATCTTCTTTGGGAGGAATGCGTTCTATTCCCTGCGTCCAGAATTGTAACGCCACCCCATGGTGAAGTGGGATACTACAGGAACCTGACGCATGAGTATACCAGGGTCTGCGATATGCGACGCACGCCACCACAGGTTTAAGACTCCGAAAAACACAGATTATGACGCCTAGCTTAAAAAATGTAAACAAAACACTTGAAGCACTTTAAAACTCACACGGATTAATTAATAAACCAAGTACCTCAGCAGACGACATGCTCCCGACAAATGATTAGTTAAATATCAGTTAATCAGTTCATTTATTTGTCTATTTTGTCTTTGTCTCATTAAGCTAGTGCTGGATTCTCAGGGGTTTGACTGTGTTTCTTTAAACTATACATTTTTGTCTCTTTATGTTTGTATAATATTAACATAATAAATATGAAGCCAGGTCGACGCGACAGTGAGCTTAGCTAGCATACGGACTCAAAACGGGGGGGAAACAGCTGGCATGATTTGCGATTGTTGCTTCTACAGATAGTTAGCATATTATAACTTGTTTGTTCCATGTATTTAAACAAAATCTTAGTTATAAAAAGAGTCATTTTTTCTGTGGTTCAAATGCTAAATTTTCTAACTAGATTAGCTTGTTTTGAGTCTGTATGCTAGCTCATTAAAGCTAACGTGTGCTAATGTTGAACAATTCCACTGAGTTACTTTGTAATACTCACATCCACAGCATGTATGTCAGCATTTTGTTTTCCTTTTAAAACACTTACAGCAAATTCAACTCACTATATTTTGTGTATTTATGAACGTGTGTGTGTGTGTGTGTGTGTGTGTGTGTGAGTGTCAGTTTGATGTGAAACGTCCTCTGGCGCTCGTTACCTGCTGTATATTCAGGTGGGGTTTGTGTGTATATAACCAGTCATGTGGAGCGTGTGACTGTTGCCTTACTGTATCCGTGGTTACGGGACATGGTTGATGGACAGACACACACACACGTGGTTACATTTCATCCCCCGACGTCTCTTCTGTCTCCTGAAAAACAAAGAACAATGAAAAAGACAATGCAATTGTTTTCCTATGCTGCTATTGGTCCGTTTGTCTGTCAGTCAGTGTCGTCACTGTTATGTACCCGAGTGAATGAAATATAAAGCAGATCACTTGGTGAAAGCAATTTCCAAACCGGTCCTTAGGTGGCAGACTTGTATTAATATTATTTGTATGAATTCAGACGTGAGGAAATGCTTTGGGATCCAGGTCTGATGTAAACTTTACTTAAACTAGCTTCTCCAAATGTGTTTACAAAGCTGCTCTCAAGATAAACACACTAATCCTGTACCTGTGTGTGTGTGTGTGTGTGTGTGTGTGTGTTGGGGATTGAGGTTGACTTACATCATTATAGCAGAGCCTGTACCTTGGAAAAGTTAGTGGTGACTGAGCTCTCAGAACCGCCTGCACTCAGAACCAGCATTTACCTTTAAACTGACGAAAAACTGAAGTTCATAAACCACTCACTCTCCCACACCAAAGCCCATAGAGAAAATCAGTGATTTTAACATCTCACACACACACACACACACACACACTGCTGCCTCCATCACTGAGTTCAAACGTCTTATTTTTTGAATTCGGCATTTGAACTATTTCATTCAGATTAACTTCAGTGACACAAAGTGACCACACGAGGCAGCAGGAGACCAGCAGCTCCTGTGTGTGTGATGTTAAAATCAGTGATTTTCTCTCTGGGGTTTGGTGAGGGAGAGTGAGTGGTTTACACACTTTAGTTTCCTGTTGGAAAAGTCCGTCTCCCAGTGAGATAAAGACATGAACATGTTCTTAAGACATTGTAGATTAAAGGAGTCCTTTGTAAAGTGACTTAAATCTGTTTTTCCTGAACTATCTCTTTAATCAGAGTTAAATACACAAGGACAACACATTTTCATTCATGTTTATTTCTGTTATTTGCCTGATATCAGTGCATACACTACAGTATCATTTGCATCTTGTACTGAATCAACTTCTGTTGTAATTATAATCCACATGATCAGTCCATTTCAGATTATTATGAGAGTAACGTGTGTTACACAAGATTGTTTCAGTGTGTGTGTGTTAATTCTGAGAGCCATGCCTCCACAGCCTCCCTGATGATTGGCTGTTTTTCCAAATGAGACTCCGCCTCCGAGAGAGAGCAACCAGTCAGCAGACAGAGCAACGCCAGAGGGACAACCTACACACACACACGCACACAGAGAGAACATAACACAAGAAGCCTCCACCTGTCCATCAAACCTCCATCATCCTGTCACCTCACTGTGTGTGTGTGTCTGGCCTTGTGTGTGTGTGCAGCGATGTCAGAGGAAGTGATGTCATCGGTCAGCTCGTCCACTCTGTACACAGCCTTCAGAAGACACTCCTCACACTCAGACGTGGACACACCAGACAGTTTCTAGAAGGAGGGCGCGACAGGGTCAGCTTTCATTTTAAAGGGACATTTCAGGAGCTTTTTAAACTCACAGCTGTGTGAGATTCTGAGGATATGAGCACAGACTCAAGACTCAAAACAGATTTAAGACACTAAACAAAAGTCACAGCCAATAAAATCTGTCAGTATAAGACTTTTTCAACAGGAAACTGAAGTTTATAAACCTCTCACTCTCCCACACCAAAGCCCAGAGAGAAAATCAGTGATTTTAACATCACAGCACACAGGAGCTGCTGGTCCACTGCTGCCTCGTGTGGTCACTTTGTGTCACTAAAATAAATCTGTTCAAATGCCGAATTGACAAAATAAGACATTTGAACTCAGTGATGGAGGCAGCAGTGGATCAACAACTACTGTGTGTGTGATGTTAAAATCACTGATTTTCTCTGTGGGCTTTGGTGTGGGAGAGTGAGAGGTTTGTGAACTTGAGTTTTCAGTCAGAAATTAGTGTTTAACAGCCGCACACACTCTTGAGATACTGGCTCGCTGATACAGTTTGCTGTTGGTGACCTGCACATCGATCATGTGGTTCTGGTAAACCTTGCCCTTTAACACGTGAGCGCCGGTGCTGACAGCGTTCAGAAGCAGCTTAGTGGAGAGCTCCATCTGCTGAGAGAGATATACACATATATCTATATCTATAAACGTGCATATTGATATATATATATACTGTATATATATATATATATATATATATATAATAAGTAAAGATTGAAGACAAAATCAGAGAGTTAGTGTTTGTTTCTTCTTCTCTGTCTCTGCTGGAAACCAGAGGAAATGAGGCCCAGCAGTTATTTATCATGCTCCAGTGAGTCAGTGGATCAATGAGTGTGTGTGTGTGTGTGTGTGTGTGTGTGTGTGTGTGTGTGTGTGTGTGTGTGTGTGTGTGTGTGTGTGTGTGTGTGTGTGTGTGTGTGTGTGTGTGTGTGTGTGTGTGTGTGTGTGTGCCATGTGTGCTGCGCTCTCTGAAGCAGGCGTCGACCAAGAGAATCGTAGTGAAGATAAACACAGCTTATCAATGCTCTCCTGAAAAAGACAGAAGACATGGATGGATGGATAGGGAGGGAAGGAAGGAAGGAACAAAGGTAAGGTAATATGGTAGTTAGGTAGGTAGGAAGGAGGGTGTGTAGGTAGGAAAGAAGGAATGGAGAATAATGGAAGTAAGGAAGTGGGAAGGTAGGTAGGTATGTACGAGGGAAGGAAGGAGAAAACTGACCAGGAGGGAGAAAAGGAGAGTGATGGAAGGAAGGAAGGAAGGGGCGAAGGAGAGGAAAGGTAATGAGGTAGGAATGAAGTTATGTTGGAAGGAAGGATGGAAGAATGGAGGATAGGTAGGCAAGGCAAAGAAAGGAAGGAAGAAATAAGGTACTTGTAGTAGAGCAGCTGCAGTGTCTTCATCAGTGATGATGATGATGATGATGACGATGATGATGATGATGATAAACAGCGTGGATGTTGGACGTCTTCTCTCTCATTCTGCGTGTGACCTCCACCACGTCACTGACATCATCTACACAGAGAAGATGTTCACACACATGCTGTGTTCTCCTAAACATGATGTAAACATGATGTAAACATGTTGTAAACATGATCTAAACATGATGTAAACATATGATCTAAACATGATGTAAAGATATGATCTAAACATGATGCAAACATGATGATGTAAACATGATCTAAACATGATGTAAAGATATGATCTAAACATGATGCAAACATGATCTAAACATGTTGTAAACATGATGTAAACATGATCTAAACATGATCTAAACATGATGTACAGATATGATCTAAACATGATGTAAAGATATGATCTAAACATGATGCAAACATGATCTAAACATGATGTAAACATGATCTAAACATGATGTAAAGATATGATCTAAACATGATGCAAACATGATGTAAACATGATGCAAACATGATCTAAACATGATGTAAAGATATGATCTAAACATGATGCAAACATGATGTAAACATATGATCTAAACATGATGTAAAGATATGATCTAAAAAACATGATGTAAACATGATGCAAACATGATGTAAACATGATCTAAACATGTTGTAAACATGATGTAAACATGATCTAAACATGTTGTAAACATGATGTAAACATGATTAAACATGTAAACATGATGTAAACATGATCTAAACATGATGTAAAGATATGATCTAAACATGATGCAAACATGATCTAAACATGATGTAAACATGTTGTAAACATGATCTAAACATGATGCAAACGTGATCTAAACATGATCTAAACATGATGTAAACATGGAGAACATCAGTGTCTGACCACAGTGAGTGTAGAGCAGAAGAACAGTGTCCAGGTTGTTGAGATGAGGCAGAACATCACGTAGAAAATCCTCATGTGTGATGTTAAACTGACGACCCTGAAGAAAAGAACCAAACACAGTTCAGAGAGAGCGCCTCCTGTTGGCTGTTCTGTCTCACATAGTCCCAACAGCTGGACGTCTGAAAGAAAGTTAACCTTTATTTACCAGTGAGCTCATGTGACCTTCGCTGTTGTCCAGCTGACTGTATCCACCACTGATGAAGCTGCGGACATCCTTGTGGTCTGACGAGCACAGATAGGAACATCTCATATCTCTCACAGGAACATCTCAAATCTCAAAGAAACATCCCATATCTCTCACAGAAACATCCCATATCTCTCACAGGAACATCTCAAATCTCACAGAAACATCTCATATCTCTCACAGGAACATCTCAAATCTCACAGAAACATCCCATATCTCTCACAGGAATATCTCATATCTCACAGAAACATCCCATATCTCTCAGGAACATCTCAAATCTCACAGAAACATCCCATATCTCACAGGAACATCTCATATCTCACAGAACATCTCATATCACACAGGAACATCTCATATCTCACAGAAACATCTCATATCACACAGGGGAACATCTCATATCACACAGGAACATCTCATATCTCACAGAAACATCACATATCTCTCACAGGAACATCTTATATCACACAGGAACATCTCATATCTCACAGAAACATCCTATCTCCATCTCATCTCACAGAAACATCCCATATCTCTCACAGGAACATCTCATATCACACAGGAACATCTCATATCTCACAGAAACATCCCATATCTCACAGGAACATCTCATATCTCACAGGAACATCTCATATCACACAGGAACATCTCATATCTCATAGAAACATCCCATATCTCACAGGAACATCTCATATCTCACAGGAACATCTCATATCACACAGGAACATCTCATATCTCATAGAAACATCCCATATCTCTCACAGGAACATCTCATATCTCACAGGAACATCTCATATCTCACAGATGTTAGAGACCACAGTCTCACCTGCTCCAAATGTGGGCTCACACTCAGTGGCGTCGATGAGGCCCAGCACGGCCACTGAGCCCCAGCCCAGGTAACACACACACCTGCCACACTGCAAACTGAAGCACACACACAGGTACAGAGAAGTTTTTACATGAGACAGAGCAGTACACTTGTGTGTGTGTGTGTGTGTGTGTGGACTGGGATGTCTGACCTTTGACCTGCTGCCTCCAACAGAGCAGTGATCCCGTCACTGTGAGCGTACGTGACCTCCACAGCTTTCTTATATGCGTTTATGCGCTGCACAATTCCACTGTTGGAAAAATCAAACAACGTTTGTAAACCACTCACTCTCCCACACCAAAGTCCATAGAGAAGGGGGTGGAGTGGCTCAGTGGTTAAGACCGGTACCCTGTGTGCGAAAGACATCATGGTCGCAATAGTTGCAAATTCAACTCCACCCCTGGCTGATTGTACTCAATTCCATTGTAAGTCTGCTAAATGACATGTAATGTAATGTAATGTAGAGAAAAACAGTGATTTTAACATCACACACACACACACACACACACAGGAGCTGCTGGTCTACTGCTGCCTTGTGTGGTCACTTTGTGTCATTGACGTAATTCTGAATGGATAATTTCAAATGCTGAAATGACAAAATAAGACATTTGAAGTTAGTGATGGAGGCAACAGTGGATCAAAATCACTGATTTCTCAGAATTCTCAGAATCACAGAAACATTTTGGAAAATGACCTGTAGAGGTCAGCGACACACAGTTTGCTATTAAAGGTTTTTTCTGATGGTGGTGATGATGATGATGATGATGATGTGTGTGTGTCAGTGTAATGTGAAAAGCATGTCCGCACGTGTCTCTGGTGGCTGTCGTGTTTATCGTGGACATGAAGCAGCACTCAGGAGGACTTCCTTCAGGCCATGACACAGGAGCAGTTCTTACTCGACGTGTCAAACTCTTTCTTACTCGTGTGTGATGGACGAGTCCGTGAAGACAGCGGCGTGAGCGGCGGACAAGACCACGTCCAGGAGGATCTTTGTGGCGCTGCCGCCCTTCATCCTGGAGGAGCCGCTGACCGCTTCAGGCTGAACACAACACAGGTATTACAGTCAACGACAAATGAGAAAATAACACTGAAAAGAGTTTAAAAAACAAAATTCTTCAGATTATTATTCTATCCATGTCTTTGCGCTCATTTTTTAGGGGCCGTAAAACGTGCATAAAAACTCTCTCTATAGCGCGAGAACAGAAGCAAAATTGAGTTCCACCGAGTTTCCTGAAACTTGGTGGGAAGATGTTATCGACCAAGACGAACAAAAAAGTCGACCGTATCTGTGGCCCCAACTCATCAGGAAGTCGGCCATTTTGAATTTTGGCGATTTGCACCCTACATAAATGAGCGAGACACATGATTATTGTTATTGTTATGTTCACGTGTGTCAGAGAAGTTTGTTCTTTTGTCCTCTTTTTTTTTTTTTTTATGTCTCAATATTTATTACTATGACTTTTTACGTCTTGCACCTGACAAATACTCCGTCAAACCTAAACTAACTCATGCTAAGAGGTTTGTCGAGGTTCTTACTGCGACTGCTGGGTTGATCACAAAGGCCTCGTGGGTCTGAGCGAGCTCCTGCATCCTCTGAACGACGCTGTGGAACGTGAACGTGCAGCCAGGTATGGACTCACTCCTGCACCAGTCAACAGCAACATCACTCTTTCAATCAGATTATCACTCATTTATGATACAATTGAATAAATGTTAAATATAACACACTTGGCGTGATGTGTGGGGTTGAATCCCACGAGTACTGGAGTGTAAACGTGCGTGTGCTGCAGACACAGATGCAGCTGTCCTGCCACAAACGGAGCCTACAGTCACAAACAGAGACAGTGAACATCGACTTCCTGTCCTCGACGGATCAGTTCATACGGATCAATACGAGCGACGACTGACAGATAATCCACAGAGCTGCAGGAAAACACAGTGTTTAAACATTCTCTTATATTACTTCAGTGACTATGAAGACGCTGACCTTGTTCAGACTGAGCGCGCCCAGTGTGGCCTCGTCTTCAGGAGCTTCTTCAGAGGAAAACAGAGCTCTGATGGGAAGAAGAACAAAAATCATCCGGAAAAACGACAGAAGCCAAAGCACCACTGATTTTATTTCATCTACAGTATATATTCATTATTATTGTGTCAAACTTAAATATCAACATTTAGCTTTCATATTTAAACGACACGGTCGAGATGAGCTAACTTTAGACAACAGCTAGCATTAGCGAACACAAGTCCAACATGAACTAACTTTAGACAACAGCTAGCATTAGCGAACACGAGTCCAACATGAGCTAACTTTAGACAACAGCTAGCATTAGCGAACACGAGTCCAACATGAGCTAACTTTAGACAACAGCTAGCATTAGCGAACACAAGTCCAACATGAGCTAACGCTATTGTCAACATTAGCTAAAACTGAACCAAATTTAATCAAAATGAGTGACCATTACACGCGACACAAGCTAAGTTTATTCAGCATGAAACAATGCTAACTAACGTTCGCTAACATTAACCAACATGAGACAATGTTAGCTAACATAGTTGTGGACATTAGCTAGCATTAGCCGACATGAGACATGAATTTAAAGGTTTTAATGTTGACCTCCTGCAATGATGTACGTGTAGATCAACGTGTGCTTCAGCTTCTTCAGCGCTCTGTTGAAACCTGACTAACACACACACACACACACACACACAGATTAATATCTGCTGTTACTGACCTGTTTCATGATACAACTCATCACTTCATTATGAGATTAAATAACTCTATGTTAATCTGGTCTGGTCTCCGTCATGAGCATCTCAGGATATTCACCGCTGCCAGAAAAGCGAGCCGACCTGAAGTTCCACATCCACTGAGGACGACGAGACTGTCCTGAGGATCCTGTGAGAGAAAAACACACACCAGTCTCTCTGTGTTAGTTTTGTGTCTCTCTGTGTTAGTTTTGCGTCTCTTTGTGTTAGTTAGTTTTGTGTCTCTGTGTTTTGTTCTTTGTGTTAGTTTCGTCTCTCTGTGTTAGTTTTCTCTTTGTGTTAGTTTTGCTCTGTGTTAGTTTCTCTCTCTGTGTTAGTTTGTGTCTCTCTCTCTGTGTTAGTTTTATCTCTCTGTCTCTCGTCTCTTGTGTTAGTTTTTCTCTCTGTGTTAGGCTTCTGTGTTAGTAGTTACTCTCTGTTTTAGTTTTGCGTCTCTCTGTGTTAGTTTTATGTCTCTTTGTGTTAGTTTTTCTCTCTCTGTGTTTGTGTCTCTCTGTGTTAGTTTTGTCTCTTTGTGTTAGTTTTAGTCTCTCTGCGTCTCTCTGTGTTAGTTCTCTCTGTGTAGTTTGTGTCTCTCTGTGTTAGTTTTTCTGTGTTTTTTAGTTTTGAATCTCTGTTAGTTTTTTTCTTTGTGTTAGTTTTGAATCTCTGTTTAGTTTTGCGTTTCTTTGTGTTTGTCTCTTTGTGTTAGTTTTGCATCTCTTTGTGGTTTTTCTCTTTGTGTTAGTTTTGCATCTCTTTGTGTTAGTTTTGCGTCTCTTTGTGTTAGTTTTGCGTCTCTCTGTGTTAGTTTTGCGTTTCTTTGTGTTAGTTTTGTGTCTCTTTGTCGTAGAGAGAATCAGAGGAACGCTGTCGTACCCTGAGAATGACCTCCACTCTCTTTGCGACCTCCATCACAGTTTTCACCACTTGTTCACTCAAAAGCCTCTGAAAAAGAACACATGTATGATGTTGTGTTCGATTGTTGTTTGAAGAGGATTGATTGTGTATTGATGATCTGTACCTGATAGGCTCCTCCTGTCTCTTCCTGAAACATCTGAGCATCACAGGCCTGTAACATCCTGACAATGCTGCGAGCTGGAGCTCTGTCAATGTGTCGTGTCAGAGGATTGGACTTCTCTGAAACAGGAAGTGTTGGCTCGTAACCTGGGGACTAAAAGACAAGAAAACCCATAAAAGATCTTCTTGGTTTAATCCAAAAAAAACGAAAACTATGAAGTTACCTCCCATTCCTGCATCGTAGAAGAACTCCAAGTCCAGTGAGAATCTGCCGTTTGTTTGTCTTCTGTGTCGTTCAAGAAACAAGAGTGAGTGTGTGAGTGTGTGTGTGTGTGTGTGTGTGTGTGTGTGTGTGTGTGTGTGTGTGACAAAGTTCACTGAAGGACCTTTGAGACTCAAGTGTAAAAGGAAGTAATGGACTGTTGGATAAATGTCGAGAGAAACGAAGTAAAAACGAAGAAAACTGTCAAAACTAAGTGATTTTGTGATTTTAACGTCTCACACACACACAAACACACACACACACACACACACACGCACATTAACCTTCATTTTTTATTAACCTCAGTGACACAAAGTGACCACACGAGGCAGCAGAGGACCAGCAGCTCCTGTGCAGCTAAAATCAGTGATTTTCTCTCTGGGCTTTGGTGTGGGAGAGTGAGTGGTTGATAAAAGTCTGTCTCACAGTGAGATAAAGACGTGAACGCGTTCTTAAAGATGTCGTAGACTTCATATGATGTTGGTTTTATGAGGTGAGCTTTACGCTAAAAAGCTAAAATCAGTTTTTCTCACGTCTCAAGCTGCATCCAAAACTCTGCACTCGTCTGGTTTAAATATTGAGAGAAAGGTTGTCATTGCTGGAAGTGAACAAGTGAACAAGTGAACAAGTGAACATCCCATCAGTGGACAAAAGACTCTGAACTGCGTCTCAGTGTGGTGTGGAAATATTGACAGTCCAGCAGATTGTGGCGTCTCATACATATTTCATCAGTGACCGTCAGCTGCAGCGTGTCTCACTCCTCCACACTCACACCACCGTCTCTCATCACTGCCAGCTAATTACTGCCTCACACACACACACACACACACAAGGACAAGACTAATAATATGATGCTCAGAGTTAACGTGCAGTGATGCGTTTGTTCACTCTCACTGATTATTAATGATATCAGTGTGAAACTGTGTGAGTCACACTCACATCACAGCCTGGGTTGTAGCACCTCCACATTTGTGTGAGAGATATTATTTGAAATGGTCGTGTGACATCACGTCTTTATCTCACTGTGACACAGACTTTCATTAACCACTCACTCTCCCACACCAAAGCCCATAGAGAAAACATCCTCACACACACACACAGGAGCTGCTGATCCTCTGCTGCCTCCATCACTAAGTTCAAATGTCTTATTTTTTTTAATTCAGCATTTGAAATATGTAATTTAGACTTAACTCAGTGACACACAGTGACCACACGAGGCAGCAGCAGACCAGCAGCCCCTGTGTCCCTGTGAGCCCTGATTTTCTCTACGGGCTTTGGTGTGGGAGAGTGAGTGCTACACCAATCATTTAGAAAACCAACATCATTTTCTGTACTGTGTATTCTATTCTAAATATTTTTCTAAATTGTACATTTATTGATGTCAAAATGCATTTTTATGATTTATTACCTTTGACCTTGACTGTCTTTAAGCTCAAAGTGTGTCATTTTGGATCCACAGCAACAGAAGTTTGAACGTTTGCTTCTCTCTGAGGAGGTTTTACTGGACGCTGATGAACGTGAAGTCGTTCTATCTGGAAAAAGCTCTGTCGTCTAATTATGTGGACTCTTTATCTCAATCTGTGCAGATTAAAACTGTGACGCTCCATCGTTTCAGAGCAAGGTCGCTGTTTTCACCTGCTCAGGTTGAAATCAGCCTCATATTTGCAGATAAAGAGAAGAAAAAGACGAGTTTGTGTGGATGTAGGTGTTTCACTGGAGGCGTGACATCTGTCCACTGTGTCACATGACTCCACATCTCTGACAGATGTGCTGTAATGAGCCTGTAAAGGGACAGTTGTGGTGTTTCTGTATGATGTGTGTTTGCAACAGCAACACACACACACAGCTGTAGCACAACCATCCACTCCCTCTTCCTGTCCTTCAACCGTACAGTCAAGGTTGCCATGACAACAGAGTGGCTAATCTCCATTGGTCAAAGGCAGAGAGAGAGAAAGTGCAAGGGCTTGCATGAAAACGTGCTCACAAGAGCGAGGAGCACGTGTGTGAACGTGATCCACAGACACATGTTTGCATATTTCTACACTAATTACTATTTCAAGATACATTGATACAAGATTTGTATTTCCTTCATTCATCCATTCATCCAACTGAACTGAATCTTCATTTTTTTTCCATTTCCCAACGTTTGTTCATCACCTTTCCTTCATTAAAGGGACAGTTGGGCTTTTCTAAGGAGTGGTTATGTAAGGTGCTTACTCAGGTCTATGACATCATAAGAACATGTGGACAACAGGAAACTCAAGTCTGTAAACCACTCACTCTCCCACACCAAAGCCCATAGAGAAAATCAGGGATTTTAGCTCACGAGGACACAGGAGCTGCTGGTCCTCTGCTGCCTCGTGTGGTCACTTTGTGTCACTGAGGTCAATCTGAACAAACAATTTTTTATGCAGAATTCACAAAGATAAGACATGTGAACTCATTGAAGGCAGCAGTGGATCAACAACTCCTGTGTGTGTGTGTGTGTGTGTGTGATGTTAAAGTCACTGATTTTCTCTGTGGACTTTGGTGTGGGAGAGTGAGTTTCCAGAGGGAAAAGTGTCCGTACCTCAGTGTGTGAACTCTCCCATTAAAAACTTCTGTGTGTGTGTGTGTGTGTGTTTGTGTGTGTGTCTTCTTCTCTGTCCCACTTCATACAGTAAATCCATTGTTTTTCTTCTCCTCTGTCTCAAACTCTCTCTCTCCAACAATTCCTAAATCGTTCCTCTCATCCTTTCTCCTGACTAATCTTTTTTCAGCCTGACTCATCTCTTCTATCTTTGTCCCCTCGAAACACACACACACACTTACAAACACACACACACACTCCTTTCATCTAATTCCCAAATCCTTCTTAAATCCATCCCTCTTTCTGTCGTCCTGCAGCTTTATGATTCCTTTCTCTGTCTGTCCATCACACACACACACACACACGCACACACATGCACACACATGCACACACACACACGATTGATTGATTGATTGATTGATGACCAGCTGTGCTCAGCATCAGTTTGATGGAAAACATAATTAAACCATGTGACGTCGACGTGTTTACGTTTAATTTATCTTTCTTGTAAACGCAGCTTCTCACACATTAGCTAACTAACTAGCCATGTCAGCTCACAAGCATAGCATAGCCACTAGAGCTTTAGCTAGCATTCGCTATAGGTAAGAAAATGCAAACGTACGTTAAAATCATGCCGTTTACATTTAGTACATCATAATACCTGTCATTTATGCTAACTAGCCATGTTAGCTAACAAACACAATTCTTTCTTCAAATCTTTCTTGTAACAGGCGACTTCCTGTCAAACCAATTTATTTTAAATAAAGTAATGTTCTCTTTATTAACAACGTTATCTTTTGTTTAAGTGGTTACGTTTTACAAAATACATCGGGTTCTTTTATAGTTTTTTTTAAAGTTTGTCAGGTGCGACTGCAAAACATCGCAAAACAGCAGCGGGAACAGGAAGTAGCTGAACTTGCAGAGTAAAACAAACGTGGTTTGTGGTACAAATTGCAGAATGCAATTTTGAACAGAACTTTGAAAAATGTGTCTTTTCCATGTGTTATGGTAGTAACATTATCAGAATGTGAGGTGATATCACAGTCATCTTCATCTTCACAGTTCACTTCACATGGATTGGTCAAGTTTTCCACCTCCTGCCAGCAAAATAACTTTTTCGATATAGTTTATGTGAGAACTAACTACAGTCGCTGGTGTTTTCGCATTTACCCTTTATTTATGCACAAACTTTGATGCGATATTTTAAGAAAGATTCTGTGTTAACATTCAGTTTTTTATGCGCACAATCAATAATGCGCATAAAATCAGGCAGATGTTAAAGTCTCCAGTGAGAAGAACATCATCAATCAGCGCAGAGACAGCGCAGTGGGCGGTTGCTACGTGCACGAGCCCGTTGCGCGTGCACGTGCAGATGTGTAACTGAGTGGCTGAGGCGGTTTTGTCCAGTAGAGGGCGGAGTGAGGGAGAAGGCGAGGAGCAGCAGAGAGGAGCAGAGCGGGAGCTGCAGCAGCTGAAGCCGGCACCTGAAGCCTGAGAGCGGCCACACACACAGACAGAGAGAGAGAGAGAGAGAGAGAGGGGGGAGTCCTGGAGCGTCCTGCACGCACGCGCGCACACACGCACACACACTGAGTCAGTCACACTTTTTAAGAAAACAGCGGGGGATGCATGACGTCATAGCCTCCTATCGCCCTAGATGACCGCGCGCGCAGGACGGGATGATGCGGTGCTGATTCCGCTGCTACTCAGGTGGCGGTGACTGGACCCGAGGAGGAGGAGGCGGAGGAGGAGGAGGAGGGGGAGGAAGTAACGGAGCCGCCGTCGCGCGGCCGCCGGCTCTGATGGCTCCTCGCGCCCCGGGCGGAGCAGAGACACAGCAGTCGCGGCCGCGGCGCGAGAGCGCAGAGGGCAGCAGGTATCTGGGAAGTGACGTGGTGTCCGCGCCCCGCGAGGAGCCACCACGGTGCGGTTGTCGTGCGTTTCGCAGGAGGGCAGGAGCGGCAAGGGGAACATGGCCGCGCAGTCGGACGGCGGCGGGAAAGCCGGCGGGTTCGCGCAGCTGTACGACGTGGACGCGGACGAGCCGCTGGACTCCGCCGCCATCCACATCTGCCAGTGCTGCCGCACCTCCGCCTGCTACTGGGGCTGCCGCTCCGCCTGCCTGGGCTCTCTGCTCGGTGGAGGAGCGGGGGGAGGAGGAGGGGGGGTCGGCATCAGAGAGACTCACTGCCCGCCCCGGGAGCAGCTGTGGCTGGACTGCCTCTGGATCGTCCTCGCCCTGCTCGTCTTCTTCTGGGACGTGGGCACGGACCTGTGCCTGGCGGTGGACTACTACCGCAGGCAGGACTACCTCTGGTTCGGCCTCACGCTCTTCTTCGTGCTGGTGCCGTCGGTGCTGGTCCAGATTCTGAGTTTCCGCTGGTTCGTGCAGGACTACACCGGCGGGGGGCTCGGGGAGGTGGAGGGTCTGACCAAGCGGGGCAGCGTGGCTCTGGGCTGCCTGTACCCGGGCAGAGACCGCCTGCAGCTGGCCACCATCTGGCTGTGGCAGGCCACCATTCACATCCTCCAGCTGGGACAAGTGTGGAGGTACGCACACACACACACACACACACACACACACACACTGTCCATGGTTTAAGTAGAGAAGAAGAAGAAGAGGAAGAAGAAGAGCAGCTGTGACAAACTCATGTGGATTTACACATTTACAAGGAAAAACTGATTTTTATCTTATCAAAAGTCTCATCTCCTAAAATCTACGACGTCTTAAGAACACGTTCACGTCTCACTGTGAGACTGTGTTTTTAACAGGAAACCACTCACTCTCCCACACCAAAGTCCATAGAGAAAATCAATGATTTTAACATCACACACATACAGGAGTTGTTGATCCACTGCTGCCTCCATCACTGAGTTCACATGTCTTATTTTGCCAATTCAGCATTTGATAACCCAAGTTTGGATTAACATCAGTGACACAGAGTGACCACACGAGGCAGCAGTAGACCAGCAGCTCCTGTGTGTGTGATGTTAAAATCAGTGATTTTCTCTCTGGACTTTGGTGTGGGAGAGTGAGTGCTTTACAAACTCCAGTTTCCTTTTATGATTTTATGAAGTGAGTCTTTTGTAAAGTGGCTAAAATCGTGTTTTCAGGCTGGTTCTCAAGTGTAGGGGGCGCTCTCAGCACAGTCAGTGCTCACTGTGTCTCTGTGTCCTATACAACCACACTTTAAGAAAGTGAAGTAACCCTGAAACACCCATTAAACATGGAGTTCAGTTTCAGCACCATGGACAGCGTCTCTCGCTTCAGCGCTCTGTGTGTGCTCATGCGTGAGTGTGCGTGTGTGTGTGTGTGTGTGTGTGTGACGAGTGGGAAAACGGTGTCACGGCTCTTTCCATGAATGTCTGTGTGTGTGCGTGTGTGCGTGCGTGCGTGTGTGTGGAGGGAGAACAGAGAGGAAAAGCATCTGCGTTGCTTTCACACACACACACACACAGTTGGACAACGGTTGGGTGCTAATTACTGTGCTAAACGCACTGGCGGGAAAAACAGAAACACACACACACACACACATGCTGCACTCTCTCACACACACATCTTTTTATCCTTTTTATCCTAATCGTTACATATACAGTGTGTGTGTGTGTGTGTAGCTTATAAGTAGCGGTGTGTCCTCCTCCTCCTCCCCCACCACCTCTAATGGTGTCCACTTTCCCTCCGGGTGGACAGCAGGGAGAGTACAGTGTGTATGTGTGTGTGTGTGTTGATTTAACCCTACAACCCCACACACCCACACACACACACACACACACACACACACACACACACACACTCATTTCTTCATCCACCCCACCCTGAAGTCCACAACCCCTCCAGGCTGCAGAATAGACTCTCCCACCTGAAGTAGAAGAAGAAGAGTGCGTGTGTGTGTGTGTGTGTGTGTGTGTGTGTGTGTGTGTGTGTGTGTGTGTGTGTGTGTGTCCTGATGGAGACAGATTGCTCAGAGATGGTGGTTGAAGATGGAGGAGGAGGAGAAGAGGAGGGAGGTTGCACACGCACACACAGGGGGAGGGGAGAGGAGAACGAGCGTGAGGAGATGAGGAGAGAGCGAACAAGGGAAGAGTGAAAGTGGTGGGGGGAGGGGAGGGGGAGGCACAGGGGGGTGTGGTTTACTCACGTCCGTCCATGTCAAGGTTTTTTTTTGCGGCAACGACACAACGAGGATTTAATCCCTTATTTAAAGCTAATTTGAATGATTTCAAATAAAAAGACCTTGACTGCTGTGGAGTGACGGACACACTGTGTCACTGTCAGGATCATCCAGACCAGAATATCCACAGTCCACTGTACACTGACAGTGTTGTCGTGGTGATTGCATAATAATCTGGTTTGTATCCAGCAGCTTACACAGAGGAAACTCCTGTTACAAGAATCAGAAATGTGACTCAATGTTCTCTGACTAAAAATAATTACAGGATGTAAAGTAAAATATAAATATAAACGTGAGCAAAAATGTTCTTCAAAAGCATGACATCATCAGTGCTACTTTACTATAAAAATCAATATAAAATATTGTAACGTTACAAAAATGTTCCTTACGTTAACAAAAATGTATTACAAACATGACGTTATGTTAAAAAAAGATACAAAATATGAACGTTTTTTACAAAACGCTTCTCCACAAAAACACACAGAAGTTACTTGAATGACTTAAAAAACCAAAGACGCAGCGCCCTCTTGTGGCGCTTCAATGTAAATGAACGAAACAGCAGAGTGAAATATTACACATGATAATACTGATGTGAAATGATGAGTAAATGTGTGCTGAGGAAACATCAGTGTGAGTGTTTTCCTGCACTGGTGCATTATTTATGTTCAGTGAATGGATGTAATAGATGTGTGTGTGCATTATGTGGTATCAGCACACACACACACACACACACATGCTACATGGAGACCCCACTGATGCAGGAGGAGAACATGAACATGAACATGAACACGCAGCCTCTGAGTGAAATCACTGCCCACACGTTAATCTATACGTCCACTCAGTCTGCACGTCACATGACCACGTTTGTTCACACAGTGTTTGTGTTCATGATGATTGAAAACATGGAAACACAACATCAGAGACACACTGAATAACATCAACGTCACTTTAAGTCTACGGTGTCACTCTCCCGCACCAAAGCCCACAGAGAAATCACTGCTCCACTGCTGCCTCCATCGCTAAGTTCAAATGTCTTATTTTCTAAATATTTCATTTAGACTTAACTCAGTGACACAAAGTGACCACACGAGGCAGCAGTAGACCATGGACTTTGGTGTGGGAGAGTGAGTGGTTTACAAACTTGAGTTTCCTGTTGGAAAGTCTGTCTAACAGTGAATATAATATTAAATATTATTAAAAACATTTGTGATTAAATCAGTCATTGATTATTGCAGCTTTAAAGAAAACCATTCAATCTGAGGCTGTTTTGATTTTGTGTGAGAGTGTTAACAGTCTGACCTTTGACCCCCGGCAGGTACATCAGGACGCTGTATTTGGGCGTGATGTCGCGGCGGCAGAAGGAGCACCAGCGGCGCTGGTACTGGGCCATGATGTTCGAGTACGCCGACGTGAACATGCTGCGGCTGCTGGAGACGTTCCTGGAGTCTGCTCCTCAGCTGGTTCTGCAGCTGTGCATCATGATCCAGGAGAACCGCGCCGAGAAGCTGCAGTGTAGGCGCACGCACGCACACACACACACACACAGTGAACATGTCCACATTCACTCGCTCACTCCTCTACTCCTCTCTACAACAAACTTCAAATCTGATCTTTTTATTCAGATTGAAACTAAATAATTGTTTTCTCATGTTTGCACTTTTAGCGCACATTTTTTGTATTTTTATAACATTACATTTTGTATCATTTTTGAAAAGTAAATTAAAACATTTTTGTCACATATTTTTATAAAATTACATTTTATAAAATATTTTTGTAACATCTATGATTTTATGACATGTAATTCATTTTGTGGAATTTTTTTATTATGTACCACATTTTATAATTTTTATAAAAACAAATTTACACATTTTTGACCCATATTTCTATCATATATCATATATTTATATTGTTTGGTAACATTTCAATAATACTACTTTTTATTACAAAAATTACAAACATAATGTGTTAATGTTAGTGAAGTATGTAAATTACATTGAATACAGTTGTTGATAATGGTACGACTTTGTAAAAACAAAACGTTTTGTTTCTTAACAAATTTTTCTAACATTATGAAAAAAAAGTCTTTTATTTTTGGGAAACAAAAACGTTTTTGATCATGTATTTCTATTTTATATATTTAATTGTAATATTAGTGACACCTTGTAACGTTGTTACATTTTGATGTCAATATTACTTTGTAAAGTAAGTCACATGTAAATGTAAACTTTTGTAAAAATGGGAAGAAAAACATGAACTGTGAACTCCTGTAAGCGGAGCAGGAATCTATGATGAACACATGAAGACAGTGTTATTTTTATTCCGTCTTCATCCAGGATGACACATCCCGTCCTCTGACTCCCACTGCTGTTATTCATGCCTGCAGTTCTGGGACAGCGTCTAATTTTAAAGTAAATATGTGACTGGTGGAGTTAATGATGCACACACACACACACACACGCACACACACACAGGGACAGTGATATTTCAGTGCTGCGTCACTCTCTGCCTCTTCTTTCAGGAGTGAGTGAGTGTGTGTGTGTTGTGAGTGAGTGACTCACAGACTCTCGGTGTGTGCAGGCATCTCCTCTCTGGCCTCGCTGCTGTCTCTCGCCTGGGTTCTGGCCTCCTACCACAAGCTCCTGCGAGACTCTCGTGACGACCAGCGCAGCATGAGTTACCGGGGGGCGCTGCTGCACCTCTTCTGGCGCCTCTTCACCATCTCGTCCCGCGTGCTGGCGCTGGCGCTCTTCGCCTCCCTCTTCCACATCTACTTTGGCATCTTCGTGGTGGTCCACTGGTGCGCCATGGCCTTCTGGGTGGTGCACGGAGGCACCGACTTCTGCATGTCCAAGTGGGAGGAGGTGCTGTTCAACATGGTGGTGGGAATCGTCTACATCTTCTGCTGGTTTAACGTGAAGGAGGGACGCACACGCTCCAGGATGGTGGCGTACTACACCGTGGTGTTAGCGGAGAACACCATCCTCACCGGCCTGTGGTGAGTCAGGCTCTGAGTGTGTGTGTGTGTGTGTGTGTGTAAGTCACAGCAAGCTAATCCCATATCCTTTAAAGGGGGAGTTCAGGTTTTCAAGTAAAATCTGATTTTAGCCACTAAATAAAATCAACATCAGTTTATGACGTCTTTAAGAACACGTTCACGTCTTTATCTCACTGTTACGCAGACTTTACAACAGGAAACTGTACTTTGTAAACCACACACTCTCCCAGACACAAACGCAGACACAAACACAAACACACACACACAAACACAGACACAAACACAAACACACACACAACACACACACAAACACAGACACACACACAAACGCAGACACAGACACAGACACAAACACAACACACACAAACAAACACACACACAAACACACACACACACAAACACACACACACACAAACACAGACACACACACAAACAGCACAGACACAAACACACACACAACGCAGACACAGACACAAACAAAACGCAAACACAGACGCAAACACAACGCAGACACAGACACAAACACAAACACAAACACAGACACAGACACAAACACAGACACAAATGCAGACACAGACACAGGCATGACACAGACACAGACACAGACACAAATGCAGACACAGACACACAAATGCAGACACAAACACAGACACAGACACAGGCACAGGCACAGACACAGACACAGAACACACAGACACAGACACAGACACAATGCAGACACAGACACAGGCACAGACACAGACACAGACACAGACGCAGACACAGACACAGACACAAACGCAGACGAGACACAGACACAAATGCAGACACAGACACAGACACAGACACAGACACAGACACAGACACAGACGCAGACGCAAACACAGACACAGTGTAAAGACGTGTGACTTCCTGCAGGTACGCCTACAGAGACCCGGTGTTGACCGACTCCTACGCCGTCCCCGCTCTGTGCGGCGTCTACCTGACGTTTGCCGGCGGCGTCCTGGTCATGCTGCTGTACTACGGCTTCCTGCACCCGGCCACCGCCCACCTGCAGCCAAGCCCCGCCTCCTCCTGCTGCGCCCAGCTGCTCTGGGGCCTCCCCCTGCCGCCGTCCGTGCCCCCCACCGCCCCGCCCACCCCGGCCCACATGACTAAGTCGCAGACGGAGGAGGACGTGGCCGAGTCGTGTCTCCCCGTCTTCCAGGTGCGGTCGGTGACGCCCACCTCCAAACCCGAGGGGCCGCTGATAAAGATCGACATGCCCAGGAAGCGTTACCCGGCGTGGGACGCACACTACGTGGACCGGCGCCTGCGGAGGACGATAAACATCCTGCAATACATCACGCCGGCCGCGGTGGGCATACGATACCGCGACGGACCTTTACTGTACGAACTGCTGCAGTACGAGTCGTCACTCTGACACACGCACACACACACACACAGATGTCATGGTACAAGCACATGTGAAACGTCTGTGTACGCCGTGTTCAGAGGGAGGGATTAAGCACACACACACACACACACACACGCGCAAACATACCTTACAGGGACCTTTGACCTGTGGGTCTCACGGCCATGACACGACTCGTCCGACCGCTCTTTCCAATTATTTCACCTTTTTCTTTTTTTTGCTGCCCTAAAGAAAGAAAACTGAGTTAGAATAAAAATGACATCAGATTAATTCAGATTAAAGATGGCGTCGCTTCACTTTACGGTCGAGTTCAAACGTATTTTTGCAACCTTATACTTGTTCCACGTCAAAACTAACACTACTGGACAAACAGTTTGCGAGCCCTGGTCCACATACGTCTTCATGCTAATCTGGGCTAAATGTGTTTACATTTAACTCCTAGCACATTTTCCAAAATGTCCAGCTACATGAGAGCACATGCTAAGACCAGTTAGCCACATTAGCGCTAAAGTGGTGTGAAAAATGAGAAGCTACTATCAGCTGTGGGTTTACCTAATTGTAGTTTAGAGCGATGTTAGCTCACGTACTTGACATCTGTTAGCGTGGGTTAGCATTAGCATCAATTTTAATTTTTATAAAAGTGCCAATCTTGCCAAATTATTTACAAAACAGTATTGGAAAGGGAACTTGACTTGTAACCAGAAGGTCGCCGGTTCAAATCCCCACCCGGCCAAAAAGGGCTGGGGTAACCCTGAGCATGGTACCCAACCCCCCAATGCTCCCCGGGCGCCACTCAGTGTGGCAGCCCACTGCTCCTAATTCTAGGATGGGTCAAAATGCAGAGGAATACTTTCCCTAAGGGGATTAATAAAAACTAACTTTAAAACAAACATCAGTTGATTATATGGGAATATAATATATTATATTATATCAGAATCGAATATCGCAAGTTTTAATTGCCAACTTTACCTTATAAAGTTGAAGTTTCCCGTTTAGCGACAACTGACCATATGTTAAGTTGTCCATTAAATCACGTGACAAAGGCCCGATTTTCAGCTCCTCGAGTGCAAAGATTGGCTGATTTTTAAGGACCAGTGCGCAGGATTTAGTGCAGAGGTGGTGGGCAACTCGAACCCACCCCCATTAACTCGATACAGCCCTGTCACTTTATTATCAAGTTCTTTTTGACAGTTTTTCTTGTTCCGCACAACAAACACTTTTATTTTGAAGAGTTGATGAAATATTGCGACAAATATCCCCACTTAACTGGCCCCGCCCCCAGGTCATTTTGAAGTTACATGTTGGGAAAAGTGTGCTGACACTAGAGGGCGCCCCCTAAAAAGAACTAAACTGAGTTTTCGTCAATAGTGGATCTTTCAGCAGTTGGTCCAATTACAGTCAACAAACTTGGTGAATGATTCTCTAATCTGTTCATCTGTGACCTATGGCGTGACGTTTCCGTGACGTTTCCGTGGTGCTAGACCATTTAAAAACAAACTGAGAAACCGCTTCATTTGCTGCAAACTGCTCGATTCAGTGGCCGCGACCGCGCGACACAGGCGTCGCCGGTGATCGTACGTACGAGCCACAGAGTCGACTGGCTGCTAATCCCACTTCATATGGTGCAAATATACAGTATATACATTATATATATATATATATGTATATCTGTATATACACATATATATATAGATATATATAAATAAATACATATATGAACACACACACACGTGTACTTATGGTGCAATAAGGGCAGATTGTTAGGGCAGATTCTTTGAATTCCGTGGTGCGACTCTGCCAACGGACAACTGCTCTTCCTGTCCTGCAGAAGCTATGCAAGTCTCCTGGGAGACGTGCTTAGTCCACACACACACACACTCACGCACGCACGCACACACACGCACACACGCACACACACACACACACAGGGTGTTCTCCCTCAGTACTCGGGACGACAACACGGGAAGTTTCCCTACCTCACTTCATGAACACAAACACAATAAAAAGATGTTTTCAGATCTCTGTAATCTACATGACCAGATAGTCTGGATTAAATGTTTGCTGTAGATAATCCAGAGTTTCTCCTGCTGTTTTCTCTCAGATATTATCATGGAGGTGGCAGGAGAAATCCCAGGGAATATCCAGATAACAGTGCACATCTAAAAGCAGCTACACACACACACACACACACTTACATACTAACGTCCAATAATCCCTTACCCCTTTATAATTTGGGAACAATATTCATATGGTGCTATTGAGTGGTTTTTTGTACAGTTGTGGTTCCAGTGAAGAATTTAGCCAAAATATGTTTAGAAAAAACCTGAGTGTTTCACGTTCATGCGGATTAAAAATGTGTAGTTCACGCATGTGCGGAGTGTACGATAGAAGAAAAAAAAAAACAACACGCATGGTTACAGTGTTAGACTGTAACATGCTCTAATCCAGGCATGGTTACAGTGTGTCAGACGCTCTAATCCAGGCATGGTTACAGTGTGTCAGAGCACAGACTAACAACAGAAAAAAAGATGAACATGTAGAGAACACAGTCGAGGCGTTTCCGTCCGTTTGTCACAGATTGTGCTCGTGAGTTTCTTGCATGAATGTTCTAGATTTCAGGGGAAGTAGAAAAATAATCTGTTACTCCGTAAAGTGTGAGTGAGTGAGTGAGTGAGTGAGTGAGAGGAGAGAGTCACAGCTCTCGTATGTGCTTCAGCAATGACCTCACCTGTTTGACCCAAACCATGTCCCCTTCTTCTTTGCACCTCAAGCTCCAGCCAATCAGAGATCAGGTTCATTTCAGCCAAATCAGGTCCGACACAAACCAAAAAAAAAAAGAAAAAGCTCCTTTCTCGTGTGACTGCAGTGTCACCATCCACCTGCAGGTGTCACTGTGTTGTCGTTGGAGCTGCACAAACCAGAGCCTTACTCCAGGCCCACTCTGTAAGGAAGGGAACTGCAGTCAGTTACGGTATGGCTTCATCATCCACAGCTATGCAACTGAGCAGACAGGAAGGGTTCTGGGCTTCTATAACAATAACCTTTACAACATACACACACACATATATATATATATATACAGTATATATACAGTATATATATATATATATATATATATATATATATATATATATACACACACACACATATACATAAACCACATCACTGTTCTCATGTACGTTCTGTCATTAGCCTTTTTTGTTTCTTTACAATGAAAATGTGCCATTTGTGGCACATGAGCGGTTGTTTGACACCTGATTTTAGCCACTTAACATAAACCACTCACTCTCCCACACCAAAGTCCATAGAGAAAATCACTGTGAGCTAAAATCACTGATTTTCTCTCTGGGGTTTGGTGTGGGAGAGTGAGTGGTTTAAAAACCATTATGTACCATTTGATTCAAGAAAATGTACTTGTTTATGATCATTTAAGATGTTTGAATGCGTTTATTTGATTTTGTTTGTTGATGGATTAACATTAATGTCAGGAGTGGGAAAAACTGTGTAATGCATCTTTAACTGGGTAATAACCACGATGGGTGCAACGTCCCGACAGAGGAATGTGCATCCGACTGAAGAAATCAAAAGCAGAGTGTGTTTTCTCACATAATCAGGGTCTACGAAGCATATGACGCTTCTGTGTGTGTGTGATGCTTCATACGCTTCTTTTTTTTAAGCCAAAGTTTGACTGCTCGGTCCAGAGCTGTGAGAGAATCATCACTCACTGTTTGTGATCTCAGACCTGAGTCGAACTCAAACTGGAATCCTCAGGTGTTTGTGTGTTTGTGTTTCTTTGCAAACACACAAACACCGGTGGTTTGACTCAGGTGTGACGGAGCAGGGTCAAATTAAACGTTAACGTGGATGTATACGTAGAAGATTTACCATGAGCTTTTATTTTGTTAACTTTATGCTTCTTCAGCTTGAGAGAGAAAAAAGTAGCTTTAGAGAATTTGATGTAAAAGTAGATTTCATTTTTTTTCCCTGTGGTTGACATTTTTGATTGTAAATACCTTCCGGTAGCCCCTCCCCCCATGTTTGATGAGTTGTACTGATCGTAAATGTTCTTTATAAATACACAGAATGTACACTGAGAGGGTTTTGGTAGGAGTCTGTGCCACTGCGTCGTCCTGAGTATAAGCACACTGACGTTAGCATCGTTAGCCAGCATGACGTTTTCACAGCTCATCGCTCAGACAGCCACGGTCAACGCTACATCACATGACTATTTTTTATTTTATTAGCCAAGAATTCATGTTTGACTTTGAGCTTAAAGACTTGGAGAAGTTGGAGGCTAGCACGTTTGCTAACTGGCCCTATTGAAAGGTTATGCAAAGATATGAATTCTTACGCCAACGCGGTCAAGATTGACACGACTTTAGCTAGCAAGCTCCATAACCAGGTGGAGAATTAAGAAGCTAGCTAGCTAGCTCCATTGACCGTGAAAATAATGATTTTTAAATACATTTACATTTAAAAATCATACTTATTTGGCCAAGAATATACATTTGAACTTTAGCTTTAAGACTTGGAAAGGTTAGAGGCTAGCACACTAGCTAATTAGCTCTATTGAAAGGTTGTACAAACTTAACTTATAGACTTCAATTAGTGAACCATGTGGACCAGCAAACCATCACCAGTTGGAGAAATTAGCTAGCGCCATCAACTGTGAAAATAACGACTTTTAAATGTATTTACGTTTAAAATAATACTTATTAGAATATACATTTAAACTTCAGTTTTCAGACTTGGAGAGGCTAGCTAGCTAGTTAGCAAGCTCCATCAAAGTCTGTGACCAGGTGGAGAAAGAAGTCGGACAGGGTGCTAGCTAGCTCTGTCACAGGTGAAAATAACCACTGGAAACATATTAACATGAAAGAGTTAGCTTCAAGTTGAGCTAGCTCCCTGTCCAAGGAGGTGAAAAGTACTTCTGTGAGCTAAGCTTCATAAGCTAGCAAACGAGAATACAAAGTTGTTTATGTTTCATTTAAAAAACGTTGTAAAGATTTACATGTAAAGTGAGAACAAAGACTCAGCAGAAAAAAGGACATGAAACATGGTAAAATCTTTCACTTAGCAGTAAAACATTAGCCTACCACAATTTCTTTTTTAAATTGGCACCAAAAAAGCAGCTACATCCCTTTGTTTCATGCTAGTCTAAGCTAATTTGGCTACTCATATTTAGCATCTAGTGTTTCGTTTTTTTTTAAATGTATTTTGTCGTAGAATCACGTGTGTGCGTTTTTGCGTAATTTAAGACAGAAACGACGTGGCTGTCTGACGAACACGCATCGACTTCCCCGCAGACAAGATGGCAGTCGTCTACGTCAACCATTTTCTCTTCCTGCGTCTGCTCATTAAAAAAAAACAAAAAAACCACTTCTTTCACAGAGAGCGTTTCTGGCGCCGTTATCGCCGGGTCCGTCTGCGTTTCATCGCACAAACGTTTAATTCCGCACAAGAGTTTTAAACAATATCACGTTTCCCGGGTGCGGCGGCGTTAGCAAATATATCCGTTATTTTTGTTACAATACCTCCAGAGAAACAAAGTCTATTTATGTGATCCTCATGATTCAGAGGACGTCGTGGAAACTAGGACACATTTTAAATGATATTTAAACAAAAAAAGTAAAAAAAAAAAGTGTATAAATGAAAACATGTACAGTTCACGACACAGAGACATACGTGTGTGTGTGTGTGTGTCTTGGGTTTGATTTTATATATTTACCATTTTACTACATTGTAACATTGTGACTGCGATGGAGAAAAAAAATATAAAGGAATATAAAATAATTTTTCCAAATGTGTGTCGCGCTTCCTTTGAATAACACAGAAAAACTAATTTATCTATAATTTAATCAATTCATTATCAGAAACATGAAAAAACCATGATAATTTCATACGTTTACATGTACAACACGTAAACACTAATAATAAAAACACGGAAACAGGGAAAGTGGATTTCTCACCTTCTTTTCTTTTGTTTGGAAGAAATTTATCCAAATGTTAGCAATATGGAAAAAAACCTCCATCAAGTTCACTGTGTCAATCCAGATTATGACCTGCTGGATTAATGGCTTTTTTTCAGAGCAATACTGACCATTTTTGTCAGAACAGAAATGACTACTTTACCAGGTTTTAATCCAGATTATCACCCAAAAAATCTAATTAAGTTATTGAAAGACAATTTCCTTCACTTTCTTTTTTTTTTTACAAATTTGACCGAGGATATGACGTCTTAGTTGGAGGTCATTAAATGAAAACAGCTGTACTCTGCAGATTATATTTAAAAAATACTCTTTGTTGGGATTAAAAAACGTTTAGCACATTATTTTCAACACGACCGTGACACAACTTTAAAAACCAACACTGGCTTTGTGTTGGTTTTAGAAATAATGAATAAATGGTGTCAACACAAATGTTCAGTAACACTGTCTTCCCTGCAGGTGGTCATGTGACCCGTGCCCTTGGGCAAGACAACAAATGAATGACTGTGGCCAGTGTCTTTACTACCTCATCTATAATAAAAGACTTTCATTTTATCACTAAAAGCCCTGGAGAGATTTTAGCTTCAAATCTTTGGTATAATTCATTTAGAAATCCCCGTCTTTCATGTAACAACTAAACTGATGGAAAACAGTTTAAAATGAAACAAATAACTTCAGTGTAACAAATAGAACGCACCAGCTCACGAGATAAATGAGCCTCTGGCTCCCTCTGTTGGCAGGAAGTGACATAAACATACAGTCATTAAGGGTTAAAAATATAAATGATTATGTTAATATTTAAATTTCATGAAAAAGAAAAGAACATTTTCCCCCAAAACAAACAAAAACTATTAATAAAAAACAATGAAATAAAATCAGTTTTCTTATTAGAGGTAAAGAAAAAAACAGTGTTCACTTAAACATTCAAGTGTTATCTTCTGAAGTTTCTCATAGAGAAAAGCAGTGATTTTGACATCGTTGATCCACTGCTGCCTCCATCACTAAGTTCAAATGTTTAAAATCCTACATTCAGATTTACCTCAGTGACACAAAGTGACCACACGAGGCAGCAGTAGACCTGAAGCTCATGTGTCCACGCAGCTAAAATCACTGGTTTTCTCTGTGGCCTTTGGTGTGAGAGATAAACGCGTCAGAGAGGAGAATTTAAATTAACTATAAAAGGAAAAACATGAGACACAGATGAGTGAGTGAGAGTGAGAGGGTGAGTGAGTGAGAGACGACCTCTGCTCTGTCTGCTTCAGTGAAACAGACCTCCACCATCATCATCATCATCATCATCACCAGTTTGTAGTCTCTGAAAAGAGGTGGAGTCTGGAGAGCAACATCGACACACCCACCTGAAAACAACTGAAGAGTGGAGTCTGGTTAGAGTCTGGTTAGAGTCTGGTTAGAGTGGTAATCTGATGAAGAATGACAGGTCTGTTAATTTCCCCGAGGGAACCTCCCAAAGAGATTAATAAAGTCGCCTGTCTGTCTGTCTGTCTGTCTGTGGTCACCAGTTAAACCAGAGTTAATGAAACAATAACATCTTCTTCTTCTTTAAGGTTTGTTTTAAAATCAGAATCAAACAATAAAACTTTATTTATCCTTCACTTTGCAAACTGAGGAAGAGAAGAAGAGATGCATGTGATCATCCTCATGCATTCATGGTTAGACTTACATGCCATAGTGAGGAGGAACAGAGCCACGCCCACCACCAGAGTGAACACCAGAGAGACGTCCCCCGCTGTGCACTGCGCTGCCAGCAGGGGGCGAGCTGGCTCCAGGCTGCCGTTGTTGGGCCTCGGTGTGACGGACAGCAGGTGACACATGAGCGGGTAAATGTCCACGCTCTTTAACTCGCTCATTTCAACACCGCCGCGGAAGCCGGGCCCCGTCGCTGCAAAGAAGGGGTGCATGCTGGGTAGGGAGTTGTCGTAGCCGTGATCGCCCACTGAGTGAGGGAGAGAGAGAGAGAGAGAGAGAGAGGGTTTTAGCGTTGTTTGAATAACTTTAATGGCATAAAGTTGGGTGACGTACGCTGCGGCAGGTGGTCTCCTCTCTGGACGATGGTCCAGCCTTCGTCGGCGAGCAGTATTATGGGCTGGATGCGTCTGTTGTTCCTGTAGTGCAGCCGCTCAGGGATGGACTTCTTCATGTACGCCGTCATGTGGGCGTGGCAGTCGTTGAGCAGGTTGAAGACGGCCTCGGTGTCTGCGCGGCCAAAACAACACCTCAGTATTTCTACATCACGTGGATTCACGCGCCTGTGTCTCACGTCGTTACCTTGGCGCGGGACGAGGGCGGCGACGGGCGAGACGTCCACCAGTGTGTAGTTGTCCGGGTGGAGACAGTCGTCCAGACGGATGAGGCGCTCGGGCGAGCACTGGGCCATGCCGTGGTCGCTGGTTACTATCACGTTGACACGCCCCCAAAGTCCGATTCGCTTCAGCTCTGACATCATCAGGCCGATATTATCGTCGACCTGATCGCACGATAGCATCCGTCAGCTACGAGCTAACGCTACGTTACTATCGTTAGCCCGATTCATGTCATCATTGCGACATTTGTTTACGAATAAAAGAGAAAAAAAAGAACTAATGTTGGACTAATCATTTGGGGGAGGAGCTTTGACCAGGAGCTGACGGGAGGGGGCGGAGACAGAAAATAAATCACAAGGACTGTATGTTGGCAATTATCCAAAAAACAGAAATTCACTCACTGTGAGTGGCAAACTACGATAAAAATCGTACACCGTCCGATCCCCAGTTGCGATAAATTACATTAGACTTTCAGTCAATTGTCGTAGTTTTAGAACTACTACTATTTTTAGAACAAATATAACGTGAAATATTAATAGTTTTCCCTTCATTGTTGATCCTGAGGATGAAAATCCACTTCTGGTAAATTATTTTAAATCATACACTGCGGTATCATATAACGTCATAAAAATAAGGAAAACGTTGATGTTTTTTGATCTTTGTGTTAAAAAACAACTTTTAATCTATTCTTAGGAGAAATATTAAGTATAAATATGAACTATTTGACTTCTCGCGATGATAGAAATCCACTTCTTGACTGCGTGTAACTGCGTGATAAATGTTTGATAAACGCTGTTTGAACTCAAACATGAGGAGCAGACGTGTAATGAATAACCTGCTGAAGCTGTTAAACCCGATCTATGCTTCTATGCTGTGATGGGAATAACTCACACAAACCACTGTACCTCTTTAAGGGCTTTGCTCATGGCCGTGTCGTTCTCTGGACCGAACATGTGACCCGTTCTGTCCGGCTCCTCCCAGTACAGAACCACGAACTTCACTCCCGACTCCTGCTGGGACAAGGGACACGTGTTTCAGGGGGTCAGAGGTCACGTGTAAGCGTGCAGAAATGGTGAAATATGCCTTTAAAGTGACCTTGTCGTTTCCCAGCAGCCACTGCGTCACGTTGCCGAGCCGCTGCCGGAACGTCACGGCGCCGTTGTAGGGCAGGAAGTGTGTGGCCGTGCGGTTCCCGATGGTCACGTCGGAGCCGGGCCACATGGCCGTCGCTGTCCTGAGGCCAGAGTCCAGCGCCGTGATCCACAGAGGCTCCGCCTCCTGCCACCACACCGGGTCCAGGTCGCTGGAGGGGTGGAAGTATTTGTGGCTGTCGGGGTCGTACATGGAGCTGCCCACGATACCGTGAGACTCTGCGTACAGACCCGTCACCTGGAGACACACGCACGCTGCGCATGCAGCCACACACACACGAGTGGAAGTGAAAGTCCTTTTTTTTTATAGTTTAAAGGGGAAATTAGAGGTTCAGAACCACTGAGAACTCAGTTATCAATACTTTTTATTTCTATTAATGTAAATAGTGCCGTATATGTGAAGTTTGACTGTGTTAAAGAGTCATTTTGATGGATTATAATCCTCATAAATATGCGTACATCTCATTTTTAGCGGGATTAAATGCTTTGATGTTGTTTAAATGTCTTTCTAATCTCAGTTACCAGACTGTAGTGGTTGGGAAACGTCTTGGTGATGAAGACGTTGGTGAGCTCCTGTACCAGGACTCCCTGGCTGTACAGGAGCTTCAGGTTGGGCATGGGGAACCTCTTCAGGTAATCTGCCCGGAACCCGTCAAACGACACCAGCAGCAGTGGCGGCGGCGGGGGAGACGGCGGCGGAGGTCCCTGCTGAGCTGCGGTCACCTCTGTGAAACTCCACAGGAAGAAGCCAAGGAAAAACATCCTGGAAAAGAGGAAAAAACATGGTTTATTTACAGAAAACGAACTTTACTGAAGACGTTTCACCTTCACAAACACCTTAAAGGTGTGATTCAGTGGAAGAACTGGTTCTAAAGGTTGACTTGCGATTAGAATACTATGTTACCACGATGTCTACGTTGAACAAAGGAAGAGAAAATGCCTCCAGCTACAAACACGGCATACAGTTCCCCACCCTGAACCAAGGTTCACACGAGTGAAACTGGGTTTCCTAAGTCATCTATAACACCACTCTCACATCTGGTCAGTGGGGGGCAGTCAAGAGAAAATAAAGTCAGACTTTGGTGGGAGAAAAAGTGCTCGTTTTGATACAGAATGACATATAATTCACAATAAATAGAAATAAACCACACAAAAATTGATTGGTGGGCCCAATTTGGACCATAAGCCACAAGTTTGACACCTCCAGTGTATAAATACATGTTGTTTAAAATATGTTCAAAATAAAAGTGGATGTTTTGTTGCAGAATGACATATAGTTCACAATAAATATCAATAAACCACAGGGAAACAGACATGTTTAAGCAGTAGGCGGCACAAAATTAAATGGTGGTCCACAGGTGGCCCACAAACCACGAGTTTGACGCCTCCACTCTATAAATGACTGACTACTACACATGTTATTTTAAACAAATAAAATGTGTAGAAATTGAGACTCGCAGTTTCTCTGGGAAAATTTGTAGGGCCCCGACCCAGCGACAGGTGCTCAAACACCTGTTCAAATGAGCAACGACAAACAGGAAGTGAGTTATTTTCTTTTTATCACCAAAATAAACCCAAATAAGCCCCAGAAACGTCGTTAATAACGCGACAAAGCGGAAGCTACCAGTGTCCGAACATAAACAGAAGAGGAAGACATACGTGAACGTTAGCCACGCTAATGTGGCGTCTACTCTTCCGGTGACGTTATGCTAAGCTAAGGGTGAGCGGGCAGGACTGTACCTGCCGCCGGCTCGCACAGGTGAGTCACACCGGTGATTCCTCCTCCGGTGAGCGGGTGGAAAACTTCTCCCTGTCCCGTGTTTTCACCTCCGCCCCATGGTGCACGCGACAGCGCGGGCTGTCGAGCTAGCCAAAATGGACCGTGGTCATTTCCGCAGCAGCGTTTCACAATAAAACGCGCTTAAGATTTCATATTTTCTCTACGTTTACGGCATCTTTACTGGCATAATGTTTCATTTAAAGTAGTCATTAGTGCTTTGTGTAAACATTAACAAGCGCAAACGTTTTAAATGTACGACTTTTAATGACGTGATTATTTCATTCTGATGTACAACTTCCGTTGTTGCGGTGAACTCATCTGAGGCTTTAAATGCCTCCACAGCTCAAGAAGCCAATCAGCGATTAGTTAAACAAATGTGGGCGGGGCTCTGCGACACGTACACAGCGAAGCCAAAATATCATCAGTTTTTATTTCTGTTAAAAAAGTTTTATTTTGAAAAATCTTCCTCAGTGGATTCACAATGGAAATATTCCAGCGAGGTTTAAACTGGATAAGCATGACCCACTGAAACACATGGACTGTGTGTGTGTGTGTGTGTGAGCAGTGATGGCCAAAGTGTGGGGTGGGGCCCACAGTGGGGTCACACGGGATCTGTTTTCAGACAGACAGAATCTTCTTCACCTTTAAGTTCACATTTATTAGTATTTTATAAAAAATAAAATAAAAAATGTGTCCCACTCTGCACACAGGAAGTCCTGCACCACATGTACGAGGTACAGATCAAAGGCTGACACGGTAACCATGACAACCCAGATCAAAGACAGAAAAAAACATCAAAGTTAAAGCACGGGTGAGAGATCAAAGCTGCTTTGACTTTAACTTCAAACTACGTTGTTTAAATGTAAATAATCTCAGCGCTCGCTGAGGATGAGTCAGATTTAATCTGTAATCTGATATAAGAGCTCTTGATTGCTCTTCAAACTACAACAACATAAAGGCGTCGTCTTCTTCCGTGTGCCATCCCCGTCCAAAGTCCCCGGCTGCTTTGATAAGGACACTCACGTCGTCCGCTCCTCACCCTCACGTCGTCCGCTCCTCACCCTCACATCGGCCACCGTCCCCGGACAACGACGGCGACTTCTGCGTGACCTCAGACGAGGAGCCTTCACACCTGATGGCCCAGTACGAGAACATGCCCCCGATCCCTTCTCCTCCTCCTCTTCCACCGCTGCTGTGTCCGACCGAGGAGCCACGGAGCAGATCTTCATCGTCCTCGTCCTCCTCCTCAGCCGCATACTTGGAAGAGAAAGTCACGGACAGAGAGGAGAAGGTGGAGGAGAAGGTGGAGTGGGAGAGGAGATCTGCAGGAGTGGACGAGGTGGATGTAAGGAGCTTATCACGCAGGTCCTCCTCTTCCTCCTCCTCATCCTCCTCCTCATCATCCAAAAGCTCAGAGAATGAAGGGGACACAACGGTCACACTGTTTGTCAAGGTAGGGACGACCGTAGGTCAAAGGTCGTAGGTCAGCGAGAATCTCGTAATACGAGAACGTCAAATCTGAGGTGAACTTTATTCTCACTTTGTTTACACTGTGTGTGTGTGTGTGCGCTGCGGAACGGTGTGTGTGCGCGTGCGCGTGTGTGTGTGGGGTGTGTGTGTGTGTGTGTGTGTGTGTTGCTCAGGTTCTAAATATAAGTCCAGTTGAAGTGACAGGAATGTTCCTGTCGCACGTCCACGTTATCTCACTTTGAAACTTCATAAATGAGTGTGATGCTGTGCCAGCGGGGTCAAAGGTCACACAGCCCAGCCCTGTTGCCTTTATACGACTTTCAAATGTTTAATTGACACGTTAAAGAGACAGTTCTGCTGTTTTATAGTCGGAGGACGTGTGTGAGACACGGACGCTCGAGAAAGAAAATTCCTTTAACCACTTCATATAAGAATAAACCTCTAGAAATATATGTCAAAGTAAATCTACCATGTCTTTAAAACACGTTCACGTCTTTATCTCAGTGTGAGACAGACCTTTGTAAAGCACTCACTCTCCCACACCAAAGTCCACAGAGAAAATCACTGATTTTAGCTGCAGCTCTACTGCTGCCTCGTGTGGTCACTGTGTGTCACTGAAGTTAAAGTTAATGTAGGTTTTCAAATGCCGAATTAAAAAAAATAAAACATTTGAACTTAGTGATGGAGGCAGCAGCGTGTGTGTGTGTGTGTGTGTGTGTGTGTGTGTGTGCGTGGTGTGTGTGTGTGTGTGTGTGTGTGTGTGTGTGTGTGTGTCTGACAGTGAGATAAAGACCTGCTCTGGTCAGTCCTCTCCTTCTGCATCACAGTGACTCCTCTTCACCCTCCCTTCGTCCACATGGGGGTTATTTTTGCCCGACAGTGTCCGCCGCTGCTGCTCAGGCCACGGGTTCAAACACACCCACACACACACACACACACACACATTGACGTCCTGCTAACTCTGTGACAGGCGTGGACTAAATAGCTTCAGCAATGGACCTGGAGTAGAATCTGAAGCTGAAAGCGCTCTCTCTCTCTCTCTCTCTCTCTCTCACACACACACACACACACACACAACACACACACACACACACACACACAGAGTGTGTGTTAAACTTGAACATGACAGATTCTGCAGCTGAGGACGACAAGGACCCTGATATTGAGCTGTTTGTGAAGGTGGGGCTTCTAGTGTGTGTGTGTGTGTGTGTGTGTTAGAATTAAACACAAATGCATCATCTAGATTAAAATCTGTACAGTCTGTATAATGTGTGTGTGTTGTGGGAGGTTCCTTTAACCATGTGTGTGCCATGTTGTTGTTGTTGTTGTTGATTTTCCATGTGTTAACCTGACACTCATCTACAACCTGTCTGTCTGTCTCTCTGTCTGTCTCTTTCTCTGAATTATTACTGGAGTCTCTTCAGTTCACAGAGCAGCAGTTTTCAATGGCTCATTATGTTTGTGTGTGTGTATTATTATTGCGTGTGTGTGTGTGTGTGTGTGTGGATAATCAAACTAACACACGTATATAAACATGTGTATATATATATATGTATACACATGTTTATATATAGTATGTACATATATTAGTGTATATATATTTCTATATACACTAATATATGTATTTATATGTGTGTATATATATATACGCGTGTATATATATATACACACATGTATATATGTATATAAACATGTGTATATATATATATGTATACACATGTTTATATATATGTACATATATTAGTGTATATATATTTCTATATACACTAATATATGTATTTATATGTGTGTATATATATATACACACATGTATACATGTATATATATATAAACATGTGTATGTATATATATGTATACACATGTTTATATATATGTACATATATTAGTGTATATATATTTCTATATACACTAATATATGTATTTATATGTGTGTATATATATACGCGTGTATATATATATACACACATGTATACATGTATATATGTATATAAACATGTGTGTATATATATACACACACACACAGATGAGAAAATATAAATATGTGTTTATATTTTCAACATATATCTACTGTATGTAGATATAAATATATGTGTTTAGCTGAGTTAACTTCCTGCTGCTCAAACACTAACTGTATGATCAGGATCATTTTATCTCGTTAGCTTAGCACAAACACTGGGATCAGAGGGAGATTGCTAGCCTAACTAGCACTACATCAGCACTGAGACATCTGCTCCTTATGCTAAACTAAACTAAACTGAGATGAGCTGATCATCTTGGTCAGGTTAGTTTAGCATAGCAATGCTTCTGTTGTCCAAACCTCTGCTCTTCATGCTAAGCTAAGCTAACCTAAAAGTGATGTAGTTCAAGAGTTATCGTATCAGATGTCAGCTTGTTAGCTTAACTTAGCACAAACACTCGGAAACTGTTAGTCAACTCGTAGCACATCTGCACACTTTATGCTATGCTGAGCTAACCAGCTGCGTCGCCTCTAAAACTGAACACCCAGTTGAAACAGATGCCCATGATGCTAAGCTATGCTGACTTGCTGTTGCTCCTCTAAAGCAGATTTTGTTCAAGTACTATCTCGTCTTATCGTGTTAGCTTAGCCTAGCACAAACACTGTAAACAGAGGCAAACTACTAGCCTCAGTAGTGCATTAGCCCAGTTGAAACTGATGCTCATGATGCTAAGCTATGCTAACCAGCTGAATCTCTTTTAAAACAGATTATGCAGCAGTGATATGATGAAGAGTTTCTGTCAAAGCGCGCGTTCACAGGCACTGAGGCGACTAAAGGAGGCCGTGTGGATTATTTATGCTGGATTTGGTGTCTGATAGCAGTGTCCTGTTACAGCACGCACACACGCACACACACACGCACACACACGCACACGACAGACACACACATGCACACAGACACACACACTGCACACACAGACAGACAGACACATGCACACAGACAGACAGACACACGCACACACAAACACAAAGCACAAACTTCAGCTTCAGATACAAATTTAACATAAAAGACGCAGATTTTTCATTAATGTGATGAGTGAAGAGTTTGTAAAGAGTTAAACTGAGTGGTTTAGTGTAACGTGTGTGTGTGTGCGTGTGTGTGTGCGTGCGTGTGCGTGTCCAGGCTGGCAGTGATGGAGAGAGCATTGGAAACTGTCCGTTCTCTCAGCGACTCTTCATGATCCTGTGGCTCAAAGGCGTCGTCTTTAATGTCACCACCGTCGACCTGAAGAGGTAACGATGATGATGTCATCACAAACCTGTGTCTATGTTTGTGATGACATCATCACAAACATAGACACAGGTTTCCAGTCAAACACCAGCACATTTGTTTCTCATTTTTAAGTTCACTCACTCGCAGAAGTCGTAAAAATAAGTCATTTGAACTCAGTGATGGAGGCAGCAAAATCCTCATCATTTGTGGATTAGCGTTGTAAAATAATCCATCCTGCTCAGGAAACCAGCCGACCTTCACAACCTGGCTCCAGGGACACACCCGCCCTTCCTCACCTTCCAGGGTGAGGTTCTCACCGACGTCAACAAGATCGAGGAGCACCTGGAGGCCAGGCTGGCTCCACCCAAGTAAGTCTGACCACTAACAGGAACAGGAAGTAGAGTCAGTGAGTGAGTCTGTGTCTTCTCACCGTGTCCACACCAAGTTCTCACCATGTTCTCACCATGTCCTCGCCTTGTCCTCCCTGTCTTCTCAGGTATCCCAAACTGGCACCAAAGAACCGTGAGTCCAACACAGCGGGGAACGACGTGTTTGCCAAGTTCTCCGCTTACGTCAAAAACACCAGAGCAGATAAACACAGAGGTAAAACTCCTGCAGTTTGTAATCTGAACAAAAACACGGGGATTAACATTCATTCTTCGTGTTTCAGATCTAGAAAAGAGTCTCAACAAGGCTTTGGCGAAACTGGACGAGTATCTGATGAGTCCACTTCCTGAGGAGGAGCAGGACGGACGCCACCGCGGCAAAGAAGAGTCTGCTCGCAGATATCTGGATGGAGACGAGCTGACGCTGTCCGACTGTAACCTGCTCCCCAAACTCCACGTTTTCAAGGTAACCTGGATTATTTTAGTCTTAATCTGCATGTTTTTTATTTGCTTACAGCGGCATTACTTGTGTTTTTGGCAGGTGGTGGCGAAGAAGTACCGAAACTACGACATCCCGTCTGAATTCAGAGGGGTGTGGCGTTACCTTGGCAACGCCTACAATAGAGACGAGTTCACCAACACGTGTGCAGCAGATGCGGAAATTGAGCTCGCATACAAGGACGTGGCCAAGAGGCTGGGGAAGTGACCGCAGCGCGACCGCGACGTCTGTCGTCAAATCTGTTTCTTTACAGAAAATATACTAAACTAAATTTACTATCAAACTTTTCCACAGAATGTTTACTTTAAAAAATAAAAGAATGACATGAAATATGTATCCAAACGTAACGCGACGTCTCTGCTTGTGACAAACTAACACAGGACGTTTGTCGGTTGTTCTCTGTTGCCGACAGTTCTCAAAAAATATTGTTAATTTTACTCAATCTTGGTCACTAAACATTAGCATAAACATTTTCTGTCTTAAAAGAAATTTAAAAAATGCTAACTTCAATGATAGCATGTGGGCTAACTAGCACTACCAATGCCAAGCTGCGCTAACTAAACACAAATAAGATATCAAGAAAACATAAGCAGCCACGGCGGCTAAATTTCTGACCCAACACATTCATAGTCAGATTTTAGCCTAGCATTAGCAGCGTTGATAAGCTAACCTAAGACAAAATAATAATAATAAAAAAAACAAGAACTCACGGCAGCCATTTTGTGATGTTTTAGCAGTAAGAACACAATGTATCTACTTTTAATTTGAATTCTCAATCTTGGTAAGCCACAGTCAGGAGCTAAATGTTAGCATAAACGTTTAGCTAAGAAAAGGTTACAGCAACCTTTCATTTTCTGTCATAAAAAATACGTGATCAAACATGCTAACCTAGTAAAAAAAAAAAGTGTGTTTATCTACTTTAATGTTAGTATGTAATAGCTAACTAGTACTACCCATGCCAAGCTACGCTGCCTAAACACACAGGACATTGAAAACAAATTCAAAACAAACATTTAGCTAGGTTTTCACTAATTTAGCATACATTTAGCTAGGCTCATTTAGCATTCACAACTCACCAACAGAGCCCTGGAGACTCATGAGTTTAGCCTAGCATTAGCAGTGTTGCTAAGCTAACCTGCAACAAGATACAAAACAAACTAAATTTACCACACGTCGTATTGAAGCTAACGTTAGCCAGACATGATAGTTAGCTCCTTCCTGAGTGAGTCAGCATGTTAGCATAGCCACTGTTAGCTGGATTATTTACACCTGTGCTTCATCTTTATAAAATGGCCGCTGTGAGAAAAAAAAGCTTTTTATTTTGTTAATGTGAGAAAGAGAAGTAAATTAAAAGAATACTTATTATGTCAGCGTTTTCTCTTTGTTTTAATCAGATTATTGTATCATCTGAGATTAACGGTCACTTTTCTTAAATTCCTCTGCATTTGTGTCCAATCTCATCGTTTTAACATGAATTTAATTGAAAGCAAAAATGAAAAGGAACGAACAGCTGCTGTGTAATAAATGTGTGTGCGTGGAGTCAATGTTGATGTAAAATGACTGTGAATGAGTGAACGTCATGGAAGAATCTGTGTGACAATGATAATAATAATAATGACATTAAATATCTATGATCTTAGACTTTATTCATCTTCTCTCTGATGATTATTACGTTCACAAACCCGTAAACTGTGTCTACGTCACTCAGTTCAATAAAAAATCATCTATTTTCTCAAAGACGGTTTCAAAGTTGTTTTCTTTCACAGCCCAGTTTTTAAATATCATTTATTTTCATCATTTCACACATTTAAGAAGAAATGGCAATAAAATCCATAATATTATAATAGAGCAGTGACTATGTTTGGCCACCAGGTGGCAGCAAACAAGACTTTTTTGTGGTTACATGAAGCTTTAAGTAGATAAATATTAATATTTAAAGTCAATTTGTTGGTCATATTAGACTTTTACGTGACTTCAGCTCATATGTTACACATAATGTTCGATTATTTTCTTTTTTTCATACTATTTTTATAAATGATGAAGAAAAAATAAAGGTAAAAATGAGCTGCAAACCACATTTCTTTTATAATTTATTATTTTTTCTCTTATACTTTATTATTTCTCTGCATTTGACCCATCCTAGAATTAGGAGCAGCTACCTTCACCTCTGTGACGTGATGTTCTGTCCTCTGGAGTTTTTATTTTATTCATTAAATAAAAGAAAACACAAGGAGACACGGAGAATAAAACCAGAGACAAGTTTATTTAAAAATAAAGTTATATCCCTCTCACTCGTCAAAGACTGAAAATAAAAACAAAGAAAGAAGTCGCTGTGTTTTTCACTTCTTCAGTCGCGTTTGACACAAAATAAAATAAAGGCTTTTTACTCACAAAGACTTGAAATATTTGATTTAAAATAACTTAAAATATCCTTAATCCCCTAAAAAGAGCTCAACAGTTTTCATCCACAGATTAAAATAATCCCCAACAAAATGAATGTTTCACTGCTGTTTGATTAAAAGAAACAACAACATTATGTATTTATATATATATACATATATATATATGTATATATATATATATATATATATATATATATATATATACATATATATATATATATATATATATATATATATATATACATATATATATATATATATATATATATATACACATATATATATATATATATATATATATATATATACATATATATATACATATATATACACAGAAACATTGTTGGTTCGGGTCTTTTCCCAGGATTAGTGTGAGTAATCAGATTAAACTAATCAGATTCAAACTAAATAAGACGATTAAACCCGACACGTCATCCGTGTGCTGTTGTATAAATAAAGTTTGGGTCGATTGAATTTAAGTGTTTTGTTTTTTTTAAATTAAGAGTAAAATAAGAAAAAAATGTAAATAATTTAAAGATTTAAATTCTTAAGAACTGAAAAAAAGGCACATCGCGTTTTTTCTTTGACACGATAAAAACACAAAAGAACGTAAAGTGTACGAAGTCTCTGCGACTAAAGTTACGTCAAATGACTCCGGAATTTTCCGGAATTTTTTTTTAAACTTATTTTTGTGCAGAAATGTTTTTTTTTTTTAAAAAAAACAAAACACGATAAAAACGAACTTGAACAGAAGCCACGCCCCCTTTTCGCACACTTCCAATAAAAATCTCCATAAATAAAAATCTCTTTAAAAGGAAAAAAAAAAGTTCAGAAACACCCCTGCGATAAATTAAAAACAGAATTCCAGCAGAAACAGAAAAAAAACATCTGTGTACAAAATAAATAAAAAAAGAAAACATCGCAATAATGTACAGTGTCGTCGTAGTGCACTTCCTGTTCTCACCACTAAGAAAACTAACTTTTATTCTCGCTGTCGTCGTAATAAAGAATTTTGCGCTCATGTTTGTTGTCCCCCGAACGTTGTCGTTTTCACGTCAACAAACACACACATTTTTTATGAATTCTCTGCAGGAGGCGGAGCCTAAAACGCTACGTCACAACAAATAACGAGAATCGTCTCAGGATTCTCTACTGGCCTTTTTTTTCCTCATACAAACACACGTGACGTGTTTTTTTTAAAAATAAAAGCGTGCGACTTTTTAAAAAAGGGAGAGTTCATTTTTTTTTTTTTTAAGTTTGTGGAACTTAAAAAAACAACATTCGAACTTTCCCTTTAAAGTGGACGTGGACTTCCTGCTGTGAGGAAGTGTGAATAAAAGTTTTTACGTTAAACGTCCGATGTGACGCGTTTTTTTTTTCTCAAGAAGAAACGAACGAGACGTTACAGTGTAAAACCGTGTGTGTGTGTGTGTGTGTGTCTGTGTGTGCGTGTATATGTTAGTGTGTGTGTTTGTCCAGTGTAAGTCTACCCTAAAGAAAAAAGCAGTTTCGGAGCAGGGAGGGCGGTGCTTGGAGTGGAAAGGGGTGGGGTTTGGGTGGTGGTGGGTGGGGCGTCCAAAGAGCCACTCACTGATATGTGCACTTCAGTCCACCGGGGCGGTGCTGCTTCCACATGATGAATACGAACAAACAGTCTGTCACACGGTGGGCTGCACCCACATCCAGCCACGCCCACAGACCACGCCCCCCCTGACATGACGACCAGCTGTGTGTGTGTGCTATAGACAGTCTTTACACAGCGCCACCTGGCCCTTCATGTAGTCACGACAGGGGCAGACGCGTGGCAGCGTCTGGTGAGCGCCGGCACAGCTGAACAGCAGCAGGTCAGACTGAAACACACAGTGATGACGAGACGCACTGTAGGCGGGGACCACGGTGTCCGCACTCGACTCCACGCTGTCACACACCACGCCGAACCTGAGACGCACACGCGGGGGAGGAGGGGGGAGACACAGTGTCTGTCAGGTTATGTCACACACACTAACACAGACCTAGTGATTTATTCTGAAGTGCCACAAGGGGGAGCTGTGTGTGTGTGTGTGTGTGTGGGTGTGTGTGTGTGTGTACCTGGCCAGGTCCTTGTCCTTGTTGAGATGTTGGAAGAAGGACGGCTCACAGATGAGCTGCTCCTCCTGACAAACCTGTTTACACGAGCGACCCGGCTCTGCGATCTTCACCTGCAGAGCACTGAGAGGAGGCCACATCACCTGACCATGACAGAAGTCCTGAGGACCAGAGACACACGACATGTCACACACACACGTCACACACAGAGACACACAACATGTCAGACACACACACACACACACAGACACACAACATGTCAGACACACAGACATACACACAGAGACACACAACATGTCAGACACACACACACACACAACATGTCAGACACACACACACACACACAACATATCAGACACACACACAGAGACACACACACACACACACACATACACACACACACAACATGTCAGACACACATACTGCTGTGTTGTAACGTAACAAAGTGTAACAGTTTATTTGGTGTTAAAGGGACAGTTGGTGTAATACCTGGTTCTCGATGAAGGCGTTGACTCTCTGCAGCATCCCCTCACACGTGAACTCGAGGGCAGGTATGGCTCAATCTACACACACACACACACACACACACACACACACACACACACACACAGGTTTTTTTTATTCAGTTCATTTAAACATATGTGATATTATTTTTGTGATCAAATGTTTATTATAATAAAATATACAAAACATGAAGACAGACATAAGAATGAAAAGATGACAATATATAGAAACCACAACAGTAAAAAAATAGATATATATTAATAACTAATTAATAAATAATTAATATGAATAATAACAAATAAAATAATAATAAACAAACACACACACACAAAATAAACCCCACCTCCCTCCCACCCCCCCTACGCCCCCCAGAACAAAAAGCTAGTGGCAAATTAGGTGGCTGGACCCGCTCGTTTAGTTTCCCTGCCACTGAAACCCACTGCTCGTGTGACTGCAGTTTCAGTTTCAGACTGAACTCCATATAAACAATATCAAGAAATGTGAGGATCCAATTGTAATTGTTCACGACAGCTTCTCAGGGTGTTTCCACCTGAAAGCTGCTCATTTCTTAGCTGCAGTAAGGCCTGTAAAAAGAAGTCTTTTCTGCTGTCCAGGTGAACAAAACTGAGCTAAATCATTCAGGAGTAAAGACGTTATCGACACCGGAATCTTCAAAGAAAATAGATTTGCTCATTGCAAAGATACACGGTTCCAAAAACTAGCACCAGGTGGGCATTGCCAGAACATATCAAGAAATGTACCAGTAACCCCGAGGGAACACAGGCTGCACCGGGAGTCAGACCCTAGACCCATTAGGTGCAGTCTTCGTGGGGTCAGGTAAGTTCTATGAGCATAATTCAGGTGGATTTGTTGGTGATTTGGATGATGTGAAGTCAACGAAATTTCAGACCAGACCTTGTCCCAATCAAAATCAGGTCGAAGTCCTGGAACATCACGTCTCCACTGCTCGTCTAAGAGCAGGTCCTTGTAAGAGGACTTCAATAGAAAAGTATCAATGGTGGAGACAGAGGTTCCTCTGCTCGTAAGACGTTTGTAAAAGTGCTGCCCTGAGCTGAAGATGAGCTTGGTAGGTCATAATAATTCTTCAGATCCTGAAATGAGCGAACACCAGTATCATTATAAACATCCCTTAATGTGTGAACGCCTTTCTTCTCCCACTGAGAATAAGTAAACGGCCTCTGTCCTATTAATATTTGGTTGTTATTAAAAATCGGGGACTCAAAATGCCATGGACAAAGAATCCCTCAAGACTTCTGGGAGTTACACTCCCAGAAATGTGGGACTACCAGCCCCCCATCCAGCCTCCTCTGTTGGATAGTGGACAGAAAAAACATTTTGACAACGGCAAAAGTTATTTGAGCCTCGACCTGGCGACCCTTGAACCTGCCCGACTGGTGTTTTAGCTGTGAGACACTCCAACCAGACATGTCCGAGGGAGCTATAGCATCGTTCTCTTCTTTGGTAGGAATGCGTCCTATTCCCTGCGTCCAGGCTTGTACCGCCACCCGTTGGTGAAGTGAGATACTACAGGACCCTGACGTGCGAGCATACCAGGGTCCGTGATTTGCGAGTCTTGGCCGCTTATTGTTCCAAAGACATTTAGAGACATTTGAATCTTGTTTCTTCCAATAGCCTTTAGGGGGAGCTAAACAGAATATATTCATTTTAAGTTTGTACAGAGTTGAGCAGGCGTGTCCGTCTATTAAGGTCCTGCAGAACCTTGTTGTAATGTATGTGTGATATTATTAAATGAATAGAACATCAAATAATAATGTGAATATAATATAATGTCATCATGTGACGTGTGTGGTACCTTCTGACTGAGGATGGAGCGGATCGCTCGCTCCACCTCTGCTGGGTTCTCGATGTCCACTGTCCACACGTGAGGCTCGCCGATGTAAACCTCAGCGTACGGGTGCTGAGACGTCAGCTGCACACAGGAAACGCACGGGAAGCACACAGGAAACGCACGGGAAGCACACGAGCAACACATGGGAAACAGACAGGAAACACATGGGAAACAGACAGGAAACACACGGGAAACAAAGAGGAAACATGTTACCACTCAGCCTCACAGTTTGACTTGAGGAGGACCAAAATAAAACACTGAGATTTGAGTTTATCTCCAGATGACCCCTCACCTCTCTCAGAGTGGGTTTGCCTTTGAAGAAGTCCGTGTTCTTGCTGCTCTTTGGTGGGTTGAACTTGGGGTTGAGGAAAGCGCAGCCGTTAGCGATGGCCTCCAGAGGAGCGGGACCTTCGTACGGGAAAGACAAACCCACGAAGAGCTGCAGCAGACGCAGAGATTAGATTAAGATTATTCTTTTTACATGCAGATGAATAAAGAAAGGAACACGCTCGTGTCAGTGTTTGAGGAGTTTGCTGATCTTTGCTGACGCTTGTGTTGACACACACCTCCCTGTCTCTGTCTGCTGACTCAGCATTTTACTGAAGACACACACACACACACGCACACACAGTGGTGTGATGTTTCCTCCTCCTGCAGGTTCAGGACAAGTTCACACCACAGACGTCTCACACGTTCATTTTCCTGAGAGTCAGAGACGGTAACAATGACTCGTCTGTGTGTGAGAATGTTACACATCAACACAGGAAGAATCAGAGAATTCTGCTCGGCCTCCTGCCAGCAGGGGGCAGCAGAGCACTTTCTCTGAGACGATGGTGCTGATGATCACAGCTGTGGATCCATCTCACACAAGTATATTTGTCTTTAAAGGTGCAGTTCAGGAAGAGTAGCACAAAAATAATCTCACCACGTAAAATCTACGTCAGTTAAAGTCTACGACGTCTCAAGAACACGTTCACGTCTTTATCTCACTGTGAGACAGACGTCTGTGAACCATTCACTCTCCCACACCAAAGCCCACAGAGAAAATCAGTGATTTAAGCTGCGGGGACACAGGAGCTGCTGGTCCTCTGCTGCCTTTCAAATGCCGAATTTGACAAAATAAGACTTTTGAACGTCGTGATGGAGGCAGCAGTGGATCAACAGCTCCTGTGTGTGTGTGTGTGTGTGTGTGTGTGTGTGTGTGTGTGTGGCGTTAAAATCACTGGTTTTCTATGGACTTTGTGTGTGTGTGTGTGTGTGTGTGTGTGTGTGTGTGGGAGAGTGAGTGGTTTACAGACTTCAGTTTCCAGTATTGAGCTCATATTTTGATCATATTTATATTCAAATCAAACAAAAAAACATGGATTCTGCTGCGCTCATGTGACGCGTGACGTCCGTCACCACCGTGTCTCACATGTTGACTTTTGTCGACAGGTGAGACGACTGCAGAGACAAAAGAAAACATGTGTCTGTGGTGAATGGAGACATGAGACACGATGACATCACTGACGCTGATCCCACGACACAAACACACGTTCACTACGTTCTGAACAAGGTTCAAACTACACGTGTGTGTGTGTGTGGAAATTCGAGGTTCCGGTTATAAATGGAACGCACCATAAGTGGGAGCAAACTCAGTGTCGAACTCTGCAGCATATGTGACAGATATTCTGTCACAGTTCTTTTGTTACATGTTAACCTTCCATTTGTGGCTTTACAACCTCACTACTCACTGTGTGTGAAACAAAGACACTCCACTTGTTCTGGTCGCTCTTTCCAGAAGGGATTATTGGGCTGAAAGGATCAGTTTAGTAAAAATGTGCTGTCGGAGCCGTACCAGCAGCGTACGCAGCGCCGGGCGGAGAACGGCGATGATTAAGGACCGGACTCGGAGACCCGGAGACGCTGGTGAAGCAGCCGTGAACAACGCCACTAAAACTAAGTTAAAGGATTAAAGAAGTACCGCAGCTGTAAGTGAGGCTGTGAAGATTCTGTTTCTGGGCTGAAGAGCTAACCCGTGTCCCAGCCTCACACACTGGGACCTTGTGACCTGACGTCGGCGGCTTCTGAGACGGCTGCGTCTCTGTGGTGGACTCACCTTGGTTTCTCGGAGCAGGAACTGCAGGTCGCGGCCGCTCAGGATGCCGTGGTTCTCGACGTAACCGGGCAGGTGGACGGTGCTGGTGCCGTGCACGGTGCCGTGGACCTCCATGTAGCTGTGGATGACGTCCAGGTACTTCTTCTTGTCCTGCAGCGCACACACACACAGGATTCACTTAGTCAATTCTTACTCAAGTGAGTCGTTGAGAACATGAACTCAGAAATTCATTTTCCCACAGACTCTCCACTCATGCAGTGGAGTCGCCCCCTTGTGGCTATTCAATATACTCACTGGCAAGCTTCAACCAGCAAACTAACACATATCTACGTGTGTGTGTGTAGAAGCTGAAAGAAGACTTAAAATACGCACACATGCACGCACACACACCTGACAGAGATTTTATTCCGTCCGTCTAAAATCTCTCTGTTTTCTTGTGTCACTGCCTCGTAACAACACACCTCAGGTTTATTGTTGTTATAGTTCTTGTCTAACAGTAAAATATTCAACAGTTTACTGAGTTAAACATTAAAAAGCCTCGTGATCACAGAGTCTCAACGGTGTGTGTGTGTGTGTGTGTGTGTGTGTGTGTAGTGCTCTTAAAGCGTAGTCCTTCAGGGAGGCAGTTAAAATGAAAGCTGGTCATTTTCTCCATAACGACAGGAAGCCTCTGAGGAGCGTTCACCACACTCACACACACAATGATATTGATTATAAACAGCCTGCACACACACACAGACAAGGACTCATTAATGGAACAGGAAAACTACACATACACATACACATACACACAAAGAGGCAGCCTTTGAAAAGTGTGTTCTGCCTCCTGGACATTACCCTGCTCTCTTCCTTTGTGTGTGTGTGCGTGTGTGTGTGTCAGTGTTTCCTTTAGAGACTTAGATTTCAAGTAGTCGCTCGTCAGAATCCCCTGAGGCTTCACTATCAGATGCCTCCAGCCAGCCAACTGGAACTAAAGCACCCTGTGTGTGTGTGTGGGGGGGGGAAAGTGATAATTAAAAGGTGAAATCACTACATTGTAATGTTCACACTCAGGGGAGTGTGTGTGTATAAATTAAAGTTATTAGTGCACACACACACACACAACACACACACATATATATATAAGAGTACATTAATATGCCAAGTATAAACATTAGAATAGTTTTTTAATTATTTTTCTGAATGCATCAAACTGACACGTAAAACACTCATATTCTGCATTTTCCTCCGTTTGCCGCGTTAAAAAGGACAAACATTTTGTGCAGAACACTAGGAGGCGCTGTGTGTCAATACAATGAACAGAGTACATGAAGTTTTATTGAAGACTTTTTGACTTTTTATGAAGCAAAAAAACCCAAACATTCAACTTTAAATGAACAAAGAGAATAATCTTCATTTACAGCTTTAAAGTCACTTTAACTTCACATACGAACGTATGAACACATTCATCAAGGTTTGCTGTGAACGTCTTGTGGGAATAATGAGGAACATGCTGCTGTTATTAAAACAGAGAGCACAGCACTTCTCTCCTGTTATTATGACCCTCTCCCTCGTTCTCTCAGAGCAGATTGTGATGTTTCAGCGTTTTATTTTGACAGGAGGAGGAGGAGCCACATGGGAGTGCAGCAGTAAATTAATCCTGCTTTATTGCTCATTTCTACGACCTCGTGTCATGTGACTTCAGTGTGCCTTCAGAAGGTCGACGGCTGTGACCTGGGGGAGGAGCTTCCTGCTGCCTCATCAGGATGCAGACAGGTAGCGCTTGTTTCGACTCACTCGACCTATAAGAGAAGATCAAACGCACCTTCTCGACTGCAGACAGGTAGGCTCTTCTTCAAAGGCTGAAGAAATTCATCAACAATATCACACACACAATCATTTACTGACGTGTTACAAACGACAAGACACAAACGACTTCATACACGCTCAGGAAAACTGGATTGAGCATCAGATTAAGTCTACGACGTCTTTATCTCACTGTGACACACACGTTTATAAACCACTCACTCTCCCACACCAAAGCCCACAGAGAAAATCAGTGATTTTACCGTCACACACACACACACACACACACACACACACACACACACACACAGGAGTTGTTGATCCACTGCTGCTTCCATCACTGAGTTCACATGTCTGATTTTGGTGAATTCGGCATTTGAAAATCTTAACTTATGTTTATGTCAGTGACACAAAGTGACCACACGAGGCAGCAGCAGAGCAGCAGCTCCTGTGTCCCTGTGAGCTAAAACCAGTGATTTTCTCTATGGGCTTTGGTGTGGGAGAGTGAGTGCTTTACAAAAGTCTGTCCCACAGTCAGAGATAAAGACGTGATCATGTGACGTAGACGTCGTAGACTTAATCTCATGAAGATCTCTGGAAAGTCTTTGATGAAACACCTTAAATCAACCCGTCATGTCGGCACATGACTTCAGATAGAGAACAGATTAATTACGACACTGAGTGACGCTCTTAAATCTGCCGGGCGACACACGGCTGTGAGACAGTTCTTTATCGAGCGTCCTGCCACGCCCCTTTACACACCACAACAACAACAATAACCTCCTGGAGTTTTGAGGTGAGCCAGAGTGTCGTGTGAGGACGCAACATACGACGCCATCGCCACGTGTTCACACTCACGCCTCCACATAAACAACACCACTGTGGAACGTGGAGACTTTCATCTGAAGTGAACGTCGAGTGAGAGAGAGACATGGAGGGAGGAGGGAGGAGCACAACGCCAGTCAGCTCGTTATCACTCGGCCCCAAAATGGCCCTTTAATTAAAAGCGGGAGGTAATGAACACGCCTGGGAGTCTGATTAGCTGCTAATGCTGCTCACTGTGAGCTGATGGGCTCTCCCTCGTCTGCCCTGAACTGCTGAGAGGAGACATGACTCACAGAGCAGCAGCAGCAGCAGCAGCAGCAGCAGCAGCAGCAGCAGCAGCAGCAGCAGCAGCAGCAGGTTTTAACAACAACTTAACAAGAGTGTTTTCAGCTTCTTAAATCTGCTTATATTTGAAGATGTGCAGATTTTCTTTTCTTCACGTCTATTTCAGGTTTCTGTGAAGTTAAAAATGTATTGTTTTCCTTCGGTGACACTTAATGTATGTAGAATATCACTAAATCATCATTATTTAATTATAATTAAGCATTACTTGAGCATAATTTACCCTATTAAGGCATAATAATGTTACTTAACTATAATTAAGTATACTTTACTTTCAAGTGTAATCATCATTACTCGACTATAATTAAGTATTACTTGAGCATAATTTACCACTTAAACATTATTAATGCTTTTACTTACATGTTTTTTGTGAATAAATGCATAATTCATGTAAATTAACGTATCTTTAACTTTTTTTTACTAAAGCAGTAAAATAATAGTGAATGCAGCTCAAATTCTTCACGTGTTTCCTTTAAAAATATAAAATAAACACAAAAAAACCAAAAAATGTGACTTTTGCTTCAGCTAAATCATGCAAAGCCCACAAAGATACGCGTGAGTATTTAAAGTTGACATTGTGTCATGTGTGTGCGTCGCCCCCTGCTGGGCGGTCAGCGTACCTTCCAGAAGTTGTCGACTTTGCCGTAGACGAGCGACTGGTTCTGCCTCTTGATGTCGTCGATGTGGCTGATGTCGCTGGCGTTCAGGTGCTGCTCCACCACGAAGCCCAGGAAGCTGTTGTCTGGAGTGTGAGCTGTAACACACACACACACACACACACACACAGGTTCATGTTAAAATGACTGCATGAACACAGGTGACAGGATTAAACGGAGGAGTCTGCTGTCACTCTAACTTCAGATCATAATTCCACACAGACACGCCGTCTTTTTCTTTGTTCACACTCTGCTTCTTGCTGCCCGGCGACCGCCTGTTACCATGGTAACCGGCCGTCGACGAGCAGGTCAAGTGTGGAGTGCGGAGCTGGCCGTTCTTCCCTCTCGCTGCCATCTGCTTTGTAAAAACAAATGTGAGGACGGGGAAAAGACGCCAGAATAAAATAGAATCAATATTAAAAATATTTCAAAATAAAAGACCGAGAAGGTCAGAGTGGACGTCCTGGTGGATGACGCTGTGGTCTGTGGTCAGAGCGCGGAGCCAATAAAAATGATTTCATGAGACAGTTTGTGTCATCATCAGCAGCAGCATTATTATTATTATTATTATTATTATTAGTATTTTTCACAGAAAATGTCAGTCTGACGCCTTCTTCAAGGTCAAACTCAGTTCGAGGTGTGTTCTTGTGCTTTTCCAGCATCTTCACAGGTGACCTCGGTTTATATCATTAATAATTATTATTTCATTATTCTCCACGGTCATCAATTAGAAAATGTCTGAAAATGTACTGAACAAGTGTCAAATTAATCAGTTTTATGATTCATTCCTTATGAGGAGCAAAGAAACTTCACATTCAAGAAGCTGAAAAATGACAAAAACTGAAACTGGATTAGCAGCTCTAATCTACGTGAACACATTCATACTGAAGAAGATTATTTCACTGTTTTCATCATCAATAAAATCGTTTATATTAAGCTGTAAACAGCCAAAATCATGCCTTATAATTTACACTCGTATTATATTCCTCTGTCTTTTCAAAGTGACAAATTCATTGAAAACATTTTCGGTGTGACATCACAGTGACACGAGCAGAGTTTGTCCACGGGGAGTTTTCAGGAATGTGTCAGTTTGACTTCTGTCAACAAAGTATTTGCTGAGTGTCTTTGTCTCACAGCTTTTCTTTTTTACACGTTTCCTCCAGTGAAGACACTGAGGCTGTTACTCAACAGACGCCTGGGATACGCTTGTGTTCTTTCAGGGTTCTTTTGTCCATATTTCTCAACAGGAAACGCAGTGAACCACAAAAAGTTTCATCACATACACTTAAAAAAAAAAAAACCCCACAAAACTTCAAAATTCAGAGTAAACAAAGTCCAAATTTAGGGAAAAAAAGTCAGAATTCAGAGAATAAAGGAGTGAATTGTCAGTAAGTTTGAATGCAGTTGTTTTTAAGGTGGTGAAGCGTCTCTTAGACGTACAGGAAACGTTCAGAGTGTGATATTAAACATGAGTTGAGAGGAAACAGCACAAAACAATGAGTGACTGAAGTAGATTCATGAGCTCAATTTGGCTGCATCTTGTCTGATCGGCAAGACACAGACACACACACACATAATGATGTACGGAGGACTGTCTCATCAGGACAAATGGACCGATCCAAGTGTGGAGCAAACACTGGCTCATACCACTGCTACATCGGTAGCAACGCAGTAATAAAGTCAAAACAGCAGGTTCAGAAATAATGACAATTCTACACAACGTACACGCTAAATCAACACAAACTCTGACTTATTATTATTATTATTATTATGATTATTGTTAGAAATAAAATAAATAACACAAACTTCACCATTGATCAGATGTCTGAGGAAAAAAGCATTAAAGTGGACCGGTCCACTGTGTGGAATCAAAGCTGCTGGATGTGGCACGCCTGACCCAGGACAAGGACCAGACTCTACCAAACCGGACCGGACCATGATGGGAACACAGCATTTATCTCACAATCGGCTGACTGGACCGAACCAAACTGAACCAAACCAAACCTTCGGTACTTTGTTATTCTGGTTCATAATCTCCAGACCTGGGCACAAACACGACACGTGTGGCCCGCTCAGCAGTCCCTGAGGTCTTCACAGCACTCGTCTCTCCTGCTGATAGCATCTAACCGCAGACTCTTCAGTGGCTTCAGAGCAAAGGCAGCAGTGTAGTCGCGATAAAGACGTCCTGTACTCGTCGCACAAAGCCTCCCATTCAGGTGCAGCGGTGGCTGCAGCCTCACCTCACACACGCGGACTGTCAGGCTAACGTTTCACTGTGACCATCGCACCACAGTCTGCCCCAGTGCAGAGCTTTCACCTTTACAGGGACAAAATCCACTCTGTTGGAGTGGACGAGGTCCTGAAAGAGCAGCGTGCGGTGGTAGGGTGTGTCACGCTGTGTGGCGGCGTGCGGTGGTAGTGTGTGTCACGCTGTGTGGCGGCGTCAGTGGTGGTTACCTGTGTGTGTGGTGGGCGCGGTGGTAGTCAATGTCGCGTGTGTGGCGGCGCGGCGTGTGTCCGCTGTGGCGGCGTGTGGCAGTGTGTGTGGCGGGTGTGTGGTGCGGCGTGGTGTGTGTGTGTGTTACGCTAGTGTGTGGCGGCGTCGGTGGTAAGTGGCAGCGTCGCGGTAGTAGTGTGTGTGTGTGGCTACGGCGTGTGGTGTGCGGCGGTGGCGTGTGGTGGTAGTGTTACGCTGTGTGGCGGCGTGCGGTGGTAGTGTGTGTCACGCTGTGTGGCGGCGTGCGGTGGTAGTGTGTGTCACGCTGTGTGGCGGCGTGCGGTGGTAGCGACTTACGGAACATGGTGTTGAACTGCTGCGGGTTGAGGTTCCACTTCCCCCAGGGCGTCTTGTGACCCTTGGACTGGGCGTAGTGAGCGTGATTGAACTCCGGCTCCGTCCCGAAAGAGTCGAGCACTCGCAGCATGCATCTGTGACATCACAGGAAGACAAGAAAATAACGCCATCATGTATCGTCTGCATAGACAGTGACTTTTCAACAATGTTTAAATCACACCAGATTACTTCAACTGGTGTAATCAGATTATTTTGGGGCATGTTTTCAGATTACCTAAGTGGATGAAAACAGATCACAGACACAGTTATTTTAGTGTACATAAGTATCAGATTACATAGACGTATGAAAGTTCAAATCACTAGTTCACAGATGCTTTCTTGTCCTCTAATCTAAGATCATATGTGGTCTCATGTTATTGTCCTCATATGTTGTGACACAGCAGCAGCAGCAGCAGCAGCAGCAGCAGTTGATGTTTCTGAATTCTTCCCCGTCACACAGGAGGAAATGGAACACCTTTCATCGCAGATTATCTTCCCTTTTATTCTATTTTCTACCGTGTCTGTTGCTACATTCTCTGCGCGACGACGAGGAAAAACACAATGAATGCAGATGTGAAACTAAACAAAATCCAAACCAATGACTCAGCATCAGCTCCATCAGTGGTTCACAAAACACATCATAACGTCATCAGAGGATTATTCTGGGTCGTAATCCATCAGTGTATTAGTTTTTGGTCCCTAAAATGTCAGAATATGTTGAAAAATGTTGGTCAATGGTTCCCAGACACTGGGTCAGGGCCATCAGATGTGTCGTAGGAGAATTATTCTGTCCCTTGAATGTCAGAAAATGTTTCCAAAACGTGGAACTGACGACGTTCTCAAATGTCTTGTTACTAAAAGGATTCAGTTTGAGTGATTTCTTTGTTTAATTGAGCAAAGAATCCTTAAAACATATTCACATTTGATGAATTGATGGTCAATGTATAGTTAACTAATCATTTAAAATATAAATGACACTTCATTAAGAAGCTTAAACACTTGTTTGTAATGAATTTAGTCTTATGGATTATTTGTTAAACTGCTTCTTTAAAACCACCAATATTTCACTTTCACATACAAATAAGGACTAGTTTTAAACTTTTATACAATGCCATTCTAAAGAAAACAACATCTTAGAATAGAACAGTGGTTCCCAAAGACTGGGTCGGGGACCCACAGGTGGGTCACAGGTGATTTATTTTGGGTCCACAAAAAGCTGTTTACTTAAGATTTATTAAATAATGTGTGAATATAAAGATGTTAATCATTTATCACCTAATGAGATGAGTTGTACATTTTTGTGATAGGTGGTCATGTTTATGGTCATGGGTGTGTCCTGACAGTGCTGCGTTGTCTCGTGTCAGTGGAGGACGGGGACACTCACTGGTAGTGGACCCAGGACGGTCCCAGCGTCTTCTTGAACTGCGTCAGTCCCACGATGTCAATGTAGATGAGCTCCACCACCTTATCGCCCTGCGTGGGACAGCTGGACTTGTTCCCCATCACCTTACGCATGATCCTGGACGAGAGAGAGCGGAGATTCAGACTCAAATCTTTGCCTTTTTCTATGTCAATCTACGAGATTATTGCAGATTATGATTAAAATACACTAACAATACATTGATTATGTCACAAGCAGTGTCATGAATTTACCTCAACAACATACAGTACAAGTGATTTAAAGTCTATGCAAATAAAACTGCCTCTCCTGAATCAATATTAAACTAGGTTTATAACAGATTGTATTGATTTTATGGAAAATTAAACCAAGTTTCTGAAATGAGAATATTTTCAGCAACAGAATCAGAGAAACGTCCTCATGTGTCATCTGTATAGAAACTGACTTTTCAACAATACAACAAATAAACCCGCACAGAGTTCATTTTACAACATTTAAATCCCACCAGGGCTGCAACTATTCACTGAATAACTGATTAAAACAATTGTTTTCATTCATGCAAACAAGCTTGATCATTTTTCAGCTTCTTAAATGTGAATATTTCCTGGTTTCTTTGCTCCATAAAACAAAGAAATCAGAACTTGAGCTTTCAGAACTTCATATTTTCCAGGTTTTTGAAAAAATGATGAACCTTTTCTTACATTTTGCCAGATTCATCAGTTTGAGTGTTTTTTTAAACAATTAAAACAAGTTTCTGTGATTTTTCAGCTTCTTAAATGTGAATATTCTGGTATTTTTGCTCATATAACAAAGAAATCATTGAAAGTGAATGATTTTGCTTTGAGGACACCATATTTTCTACATTTTCTGACCCAAACAAGTAATTGACAACGGAAATAATCCTTAATTTAAAGCGCATCATGGGGCTCGGTGTGTGTGTGACACTGACTCTTTGAGCTCGGCGATGGAGGCTGAGATGCGGACGTCGTGGCCAAGCAGGTACAGCGTGGTGATGAGGTCACTCCACTGGACCAGCTCGCCCAGCGGGCCGCCGCTGAAGGCGTTTTCAGCTATTTTAAAACCCGACTCCTTGGTCAGCAGACCCAAGTGCACCAGGATCTGCACGGGCAAATATACAAGAGGATAAATTACACACAAAAACCCTGAAACACACAAACACAGACGGGCAGGACGGTTTGGAACTCAGTGTTCCAGCAGCAGCAGCCGTGCATAACACACCAGGCTTTGTTTAAAGTGACCAGTGCATTTTTCACTGTTGACAGCCAGAGCACACAAGAGAGGGATTAATATGTGGGAATTAATATTCTCAAAGAGATTAAGAGGCAGCTTTGGAAATATCTGGAGACATCACAAGAACCGCTGTGTAAAGCGTGGGCTGATCCGCTGAGGATCGATTAATGAGCGGTCTGCACCAGCACCGCGGCATCACAGGAATGTGATGTGAATTATTTAAACCACCGCTGGAAAGTGTGGAGTACATTATTCAGAGCAGGGAGCTGCTGCCAGCTGCACACTGCACACTGCACACTGTGTGTGTGTGTGTGTGTGTATATAAACACAGACGTGACGTCAGGTCAACAATGTTAAAACTGAGGAGTTGTTGATCCACTGCTGCCTCCATCACTGAGTTCTAATGTCTGATTTTGTCACTTCACTGTTTGGATTCACCTCAGTGACACAAAGTGACCACACGGGGCAGCAGAGGACCAGCAGCTCCCGTGTCCCTGTGAGCTAAAATCACTGATTTGTGGTTTACATGTTATAGACCTAACCTGACGTTTACCTTCTTCTTCTGACGCTTGACCAGGTTCTGCTTCTCGGCCAGCGATCGGATGGCGCTGACCCACGGCTCGGCCATGCGCTTGATCCTCAGCATCATCCAGCGAAACTCCTCCCTCTGTGACATCACACGGTAAAGCTCGTCGAAGTTGGTGCGGACCTCCGCCTGCGCACACACACACACACACACACAGGATATTATAATCTCACAACGCAGGAGAGGAGACGAGGGGAGAGGAGAGGAGAGACGAGGAGAGTAAATGACTAAAGGAAATGAAAGGAAAGGAAGAGATACAACTTCAGAACAAATGAGAGGAAAGAAAACAAAGAGAGGAGAAGAGAGGAAAGGAGACAAGGAGAGGAGGGGGCGAACGAGAGGAGAGGAAACAAGGGGGAAATGAGAGGGAAAGTGAAGAAATGAGAGGAAGCAAGACAAAAGCAAATTAGGGAAACAATAGGAACAGAGGGTCAAGGAGATGAGAGAAGGACAGAAAATAAGGAAACAGGAAAGGAGGGGAAAAGGGGGAAAAGGATAGACGACAAACAGGAAGTAACGTGATAGAAAATGCATTAGCATTAGCATATTAAAACCTGTCTGTTAAATGGAGGCAAGGCCGTGTGAAGAAGAGAGTGGGATTACACTCGCTTTCACACATTCATCCAGATTAAGGATTGAAGCCTGGTCCACACGCGTCGTCTGAACGTTTAAAAAAAAAACAATCCACAAACACTGCAGGTTTTTGTGTGCGACGTTGTCGTTTCAACAGTAATAAACATTCACCCTTACGTCTAAAGTGGCAACTAAAGATTCTTCTAATCCATTCATCTGCAGATTATAATCCAGTCCTTTTTAGGTCCAGAAAATGTCAGAGCAAAATCTGACTTTTAATGATTTCTGGGAGTCGAGTTGTGCCAGAACTGTGCAGGTGAGAAGTGCCTTAAGGGTCTTACTTCCTGTGTAAGTGCTGCACTTCCTGTATTAGTTTCCAGTGAGCAAAGCCATTTAAACAGGATCTTCTCTCAAATACTAACTCATGATGGACGTTTATTCACACGTGTGCGGCGACAACAACACTGAGCGCTCACACGGAACCACGTGGCACGCTTGTTTTCTGAGAGGTTCTCGTGTGTGGACACGTTTCATCTCTCAGCCTCACATCTGAAATTCAATATTCCATTAAAACAGTTCTCTTGGTGTCACTTTCTTCCACATTACACCTTAACATGATGGAGGGAGGCTTCGTGTCGAGAGGAACTCGCTTTTAAAAATGTATGCTAATGGAAACTCTGTCACACACACACACACACACACACACACACACCTCTTTAGAATGAATATATTCATTCCACTTGGACGACAGCTGGGAGACTTGAAATGTAATCGGACACTTCAATATTCCAGTGCCAGTTGGATTTTGGCTCAGTTTCCTAGTTAAAGCTGGAGTAGGTGACATTTATTTGTTGACTGATTGATCCGTCATTCGATCATAACGTCAAATATGTCCCTTTAATATCTGAAAGTACCTAAAAAAAGTCACTCTCCCACACTAAACCCCATAGAGAAAATCAGTGATTTACGCTGCAGGTCTGCTGCTGCCTCGTGTGGTCACTTTGTGTCACTGGGTTAAATCCGAACGGAAAATTCGAAATAGCGAATTTTACAAAATAATTTTAATTTAGTGACAGAGGCAGCAGTGGATCAACAACTCACCTGTGTGTGTGATGTTAAAATCACTGGTTTTCTCTCTGGGCTTTGGTGTGGGAGAGTGAGTGCTTTACAAACTTCTGTCTCACAGAGAAATAAAGACGTGAAGGGTTCTTAGGACATTGTGGACTTAGACTGACGTGGATTTTGGATATGTAGCCTTAGGTCTGTTTGCCGTGTGTGTTGCTCACCTGTCTCCTCCTGTCGATGTCTTCACCGAGCGTCTTTGTCCTCCAGGGAAGACGAGGACACCAGTTCTCCACCTGTTAAACAAACCACAAGGCAAATTTGTAAGAACACCGTGTGTGGACATTTAAGTTTATCTTACATTTCCATATAAACTGTGTCTGCACGAGCAGTTGAATCATTACAGGTTGTAGGAAAGTAGATTCAATTAAAACGTCAGTTACAGATGAGCACAACTCATGATGACTTTCATTCTCCTCATTATTTCAGTCACGTTTGGACCAAAAGACGTCAGAAAAGAACAGCAAAAGTGTTGCAACTACATTTTAATATGAGTTCAATAAAAGGGGCAAATGACAATAAAAAACGTTCACGTTAGTGTCAATAAAACCCATCAAAACAACGCGTCAGTCGTCCGAAGCTCACCACTTCTAACTGCACATGTTAATCACTCATTCATCAGCCTCTTCAATGTGAAGACTTTCTGCTGCTTTTGCTTCATACGACAAAGAAATCATTCAAACTCAATCATTTTTTGGACCAAACAATAAATGAACAAAGAAATCAATGATAAAAAATCATCTCAAGTTGTAGCACTGATGTAAAATCTTTAAAACATCAACACGTTCTTTCTTAAATCAGCTTTAAGATCAATCCACAGTATTTTTCTTCCATTCGCAGCTAAAAATAACTCTGTAGTTTCTTCTTTTCACCAGCGCTTCTGCTTCTCTGTCTTCACATTTCTTTCCTGTTTTTGTTTTCTCCACCACACACGCACGCACACACACACGCACGCACGCACACACACACGCACGCACACACACACACACACGCACGCGCGCACACGCACACGCACAGCGGTTTGACCCTCTGCAAGGTTAACGTGGTGGTCGTCGTGTATGAATTATACATGGTGAAGGGCGAGAGTGTGTCTCTCAAGACGGCCGATCCCACATGGAAACACATTCATATCGCCATGGCAACTGCAGCATCACATGACCATGGATGAGACTGAGTGTGCACATAAGGAGAGAGGGAGTAGATCTGATATATCTGTGCTGAATTCTGACAAATAAATGTTTGTTTACTGCTCACAGGAACACTGAGACCAGGGTTCTCAGCAGCAGCAGCAGCAGCAGCAGCAGCAGCAGCAGCAGCAGCAGTCCACCGTAACCATGGTGTCAACTCAACAGAGAGGCGGCCATTTTGAATTATTGTGCGTGCAATTTGACGATTTGCTCAAAGTGAAGACTGCTGAGTGACAGACACAGTGAGGTCACCTCTCATCTGTGGGTGTGTGTGAGCTGCTGCTGCTGCTGCTGATGATGATGATGATGATGAGACTCACCTCACTGAGGTAGATGAAGAAGGAGCAGGTGGAGCCGTCCACGCCATAGTTGGAATAGCAGGAGTCTGAGCGCCACATCTCCTTCATCCACTGAGGAAGAGGAGGAGGTTAACAACTCATTTAAATGAACAACTTTATAAAATCAGATTGTGTTTTTGAAATGTAAGGCAGTCAGGGCAGAGTCTGTCTGTGTGTGTGTGTGTGTGTGTTAAATGTCGTCAGACAGCAACGCACAGAGACCTGCACACATGCTGATGAGGTCCTGTACTTCCCTGAAGATCATTTGTCAGTCAAACACTTCCTCTCTCTTGGTTTTTAAAAATCAACACTGCGGCGTGACGGGAGCGCGTGACTCACCTTGACCTTGCCCTCGCAGTGAGGGAAGCCGTCGAGCGGCGGCAGCTCACACTTCTCCTGAGCTCCGTTTAGAAGATCTGAGTGAAAGAGAAGACAGAGAGGAGAGAGGAAATCAATGAGGGCGAGGACGCTCGACGCCGCCGCACAGTGATTCACCGCTTTTCTGGGGGAATCTATACACTGATGCCCCGCAGCTCACCATGACCCCTCCCCACACAGACTTAACAGTCTCCCTTTAGCCTGTCTGTCTGTCTGACACAGGCCGAGACATGACAGGACATTTCAGAGGCATGTTTCTCACCACAGTGATGCTGACTCAGCTCGTTTCCTCGTGCGTGCGTTGCTTCTTTAAACTGATTTTTGTTTATTTTCACGCTGCTGAATGTCAACAAGATTGACAGCTGAGGACTGCGGTGACTCATATGCAAATATTAGAACATTTGAAAAGACTTGATGACATCATGGAAAGACTGTTTCATGTCCATTATTATTTAAATAAACAGGCTCAAAGCGTTTTTATCTGGTTCATATTTGACTGATTTGAGTTGCTCTTGAAATCATTTACACAAGTTTTCTGATTTTCCAGCTTCTTAAATGTGAATATTCTCTGGTTTCTTTGCTCCACATGACAAAAAAACTGCATTTTCTGAATCAACCACTCAATTCATGAGCTGCAGCTTATTAACTCCACGTCATCCACTGTTTAGTCTGAACGTCGTCACCACAAGACTGAGACCGAGACCAAGACCAAGACTGAGACCGAGACCAAGACCGAGACCAAGACCAAGACCAAGACTAAGACTGAGACTGAGACCGAGACCAAGACTGAGACCGAGACCAAGACCAAGACAGTCTGCACACTGATGGCTCCACCACAAACAGGAAGTGCAGAGTTCCTCAGGGGCCACAGACTCTGGACTGAAGTGTATCCTGTGCAGTCCTGGTGCTTTCTCGATCATATCACACAACACAAGAAACATGTGGTTTATTTTGATGAGCAGCTGTTTTCACATCACAGCAGGAGCCACAAACCATGAGTCACACGAGAAAACAAGCCACTGCGCCACGAGTCACTCGCCACTGAGCGAGCGCCATAAGCAGCTGCTCGGAGCTTTAATCAAGCAGAAGAAGCTGGAGCCACTAAATAGAACTGCTCACATGACCAAACAAAGGAGATCCTTATTTGGATTGAAACGACGCTACGATCACCAGAGAGAAACACACGTGATGAAGAGGTTCATGTGTCACACATGACATAATAAAGACAGACGAGATGTTTGAGAGCTCCTAAATATCCTCGTCTCTCAATAACAAGAGGTTATTTTTTTCCTTCTCTCTCCAGAGTGTTATGGTCCATGACGTAATGTGATATTTGACAGCTGCAGAATTACATTGAGAACATCTGGTTTATGTTATTCTCTCTCATGTGTGCTCACCCTCCTCCTCCTCTTCCTCCTCCTCCTCCATCATCATCTCCTTCACTAACCCTAATTTTCATTCTCATGTCTCTCTCCCTGTAAAAAAAACACCCGCAAAATCTGCTGAAGAACCAGCGTCAATTTGTTGAGTGTCACAGTGACTAAGTGCGCTGACAGCTTCTTTTCCCTGAGCAAAGACGCTGCAGCCGTACAGGGATGTGAAATAAGTGATGAGGAGAGCAGAGGAAACACTCATTTTAGATGCACTTTGCAGAAGGAAGCATGAGAGCATGTTTGTTTACGTGCACACGCAGCAGCTCATCAATTACACACAAGGCAGATGTCCAGTGATGGACACCATCCACCAAGATGTGAGGAGTGAAACATGTGAGCAGCTGGAGACGAGATGGAGGCGGAGTTTATAAACGGCAAACACTACTCGATTTGTTTTGCAAAATTCCCCCGACCCTTTCCACGGGAAATGATGGGAATTAAGGGGAACTTTGTCCAAATTTAGGGTCGTGAACTTAAACATGGTTGGTACATAATGTATTGTATCATAATCTATGACTCAAACAATCAGATTTGATGCAAACACAGTTGAATATCAATGATTCTCGCAGGCACATCGCTCACTACTTACTGCAGGTCTACTGCTGCCTCGTGTGGTCACTTTGTGTCACTTAACATAAAATCAGACATTACAAGTCAGTGATGAAGACAGCAGTGGATCAAAAACAACTCGTGTGTGTGTGTGATGTTAAAATCAGTGATTTTCTCTGTGGGCTTTGGTGTGGGAGAGTGAGTGCTTTACAAACTTCAGTTTCCTGTCCAACAGAGAGATAATGACGTGAACGTGTTCTTCAGACATCGTCGTAACAAAAGTGTCAAATAACAATGAAGTGAAGTTTGTAAAGCACTTACTCTCCAGTGAAAGGTCAGTGACTGTCTCTGATGGAAGCTGATCCCGTCATTGTGGTGAAAGTAGAGCATCATATATTCATTAAGACTTGAGGAGGTTCAATCCTCAGGACACCAGGCATCATCTTTACCTCCGTATCTGATGTCAAACCTTGTGACCTAAAACCTGCAGTGGAATAAAGACACTGCCACCTGCAGACACGCAGAAAAATGACGCTAACTGCTGAAAAATATTGATGAAACTTGGACATGAGGATGTTCTCAAGTGTCTTGTTTTGTCCACAAACTACACTGATTGAGTTTGAATGATTTCTTTGTTTGATGGAGCAAAGAAAGCAGAAAACATCCACGTTAAGAAGCTGAAACTGGTTTTCATTATTGAAAAATACGACAGCAGAGGGGTTTCCCGCTGCGAGGGTCACGTGTTTGGAGCTGGTCTAAACACATGTGTTGCTCTGCTGCCTCTGGTCCACACTGAGGGCCTGGAGGCAGAAAAACCAGATCCAGATTTTCCCATGTTGCCTTGCTCTCCTGCCCACATCCAGTTTCCCATTCCTCTGCCTTCCTCTGCGGCGCTGAGCGCAGCGTCTGGCTGTAATCAATCCCTCTTTTGTGCTCGAGCAATCTGATCGGCCCACTGTCCTCTGCCCAAAAATATCCCGGAGAAGACATTGAGATTTTTGTTTTTTATTTTTTTGCACACGGTGAGCGGCACAAGGACACACACCAGAAAACCTCCACTGGCCCTCGTTCATCGCAGAGCGATGACGAATGTTCCACAGAGAAGCGGTGCAGAGTTGTGCTTTTAACCTTCACTTTCCACAGAGAGAACGTGTTGTTGTGATGCCTTTAAATAGAGGAGGATATAATGACACGCGTGTTTCTGTTTACCTGCTAGACACATGCATTTGCTGTAAACATGACGTGCTGGTTCTCTTTCACTCACTGGCATTGAGATGAAAATAACTGACGGGATAGTTCAGGTTTTCTGCCAGCTGGGACACAGCAGGACAAACAACATTTTATTATCATAACATCGATGTCAGACTAAGTCTGCGACATCTTCAGAACACGTCCACGTCTTTATCTCACGGTGAGACAGACTTTTGTAAAGCACTCACTCTCCCACACCAAAGCCCATAGAGAAAATCACTGATTTTAACATCAAACACACACACATACACACACACAGGAGCTGTTGATCCACTGCTGCCTCCATCAATTCTAATGTCTTATTTATCCAATTCGGCATTTGATAACCCACATTTGGATTAACCTCAGTGACACAAAGTGACCACACGAGGCAGCAGCAGACCAGCAGCTCCTGTGTCCATTTGTCCATAGATTTTCTCTATAGACTTTAGTGTGGGAGAGTGAGTGCTTTACAAACTTCAGTCTGTCTCACAGTGAGACAAAGACGTGAAACATGTTCTTAAAACATCGTAGACTTCATTAGCCAAGTCTAAAATTAAACAAGAGAAACACAGAGTGTGAGTTAGCCTGTGTGTGTGAGTGACAATGCTAGCTTGCATTATAGCCTCAGCTGTAATGTGTGTGTCTGTGTGTGTGTGCTGGAGAAAATAGGAGTGGATGTGGATGAGGAGGTGTTCATGTGGAGGAAGAGAGCAAATGGACACAGACAGAGCAGTGGATTTAAACAGCTCAGTAAACAAAGGAGGAGACAATAGATGAAGAGGACGGTGTTTGTGTTTCCTCTCGTCTTTGGCACTGTGGCAGTGAGTGCAGCGTAAATCCCCCTGAAAATGCCCCAGTACGTGTCAACGTCCATAATTATTGAATTAAGGTTGGAGGGGGAAATGTAAGAGCACTGGAGTTTCAGCTCCTCTCATCACACCAGCACATTATACACTACATATATATATATATATATATATATATATATATATATATATATATTATATATAGATATATATATATATATATATATATGTATATGTGCGTGTGTGATATTACATCTGTGCACTCTGTATGTGAGTGAATCTCTGGTTTAGGATCGTTTGTGCTGCAGTGAACCAACGAAATAACACACACTTGACAAAACCGAGTCAATAACCAGAGGCTGTTAACGGAGCGTACGCATCACAGCGTCTCATTTAACTCCTCTGTATTGTATCTGTAATTACACAAGTAGACTGATGCCTTCAGGGGAATAAAGAGGGAGCTGCAATATTAATTATTTCCCCTCTTTAATGACTATTATTGGATTGGGTTTTATGTATTTTTAACGACTAAAGTACAAACAGAATGATGGGTAAAAATCTAAATTAACTACTAACATTGTCATGTGGTTTTTGTTCAAATCTTTAACACAATGTGTTCTTTAACACAATAAAGACACAATCATTCAGAAAACAAAACCAGACCACTACCAAAGACTGAGGACCAGGAGCTGGAGTTAACCAGACCACTACCAAAGACTGAGGACCAGGAGCTAACCAGACCACTACCAAAGACTGAGGACCAGGGAGCTGGAGTTAACCAGACCACTACCAAAGACTGAGGAGGGACCAGGAGCTAACCAGACCACTACCAAAGACTGAGGACCAGGAGCTGGAGTTAACCAGACCACTACCAAAGACTGAGGACCAGGAGTCGACTCCAAACACATAAACAAGTTTCTGACAGTTTCTTTAAGCCACCTGTTGTTGTTTGTTTACAGCTCTGTGCTGACAACAAACAAACAAAGTCTGGTGCTTTGCATATGTGAGTGAGTGAGTGAGTGAGTGAGTGAGTGAGTGGAGGATAATGTAAAATATGCACACACACAGTGACAGGGCTTGTCTGTGCTTGTCTGTGCGTGTCTGTGCGTGTGCGTGCGTCAGGTCAGAACAGGATGTTGAGGTAACAAACACTTCCTCCTCACATCAAAGGCTCAGCTGCGTTCACTCGGTTCCATTTTTGACTTTCAAGGTTTCACATCGTCTTCTTCTTCACTTTCTGACTGGAGACGTCGCCTCGTCGTCTGTCTAACAAAAGAACCCGTGTTTTTATTGTAAGCGGTTTCTCGTGAGTCACACTTCCTGTTTACACAGAAAACACCGCGTACATTATTACAATAAAGCAGTTTCTCTGTGCTCATTAAAGATAAAGGAGCATAATAATTCAGTTTATGCCCTGCCTTTTCATTCTTTATTAAGTGTAGGAAACAATAAAATAAATAATCTGGCTTTTGAGTGAAAAAAAGGTTCTTATTTCATATCATTTTAAATGAATGAACTTAATATCAGAGACAGAAACAGCCTTTAAAACCAGGGAGAGACAACATTATTACTTTATATTCATCCATTGCACATAATAAATGAACAACAATTGAAGTTGTAAAAGAATAAAGCTTAAAAGTAAAATCTTGGATGTTTTAAAGTGTGATTATCTTTAATAATCTTTAATAATGGATATTTTTGAGTGTAAGAAACAATTTTATAAAATAAATATCATCATATTTGACTAAATTCCCTAATATCAGAGACTTGAACAGCCTTTAAAGGCAAGATCTACAACTAAATGTAACTAATATTGATTAAATATAGATATATTGATCAGCCACAGTGTAAATGATGCTTTATGTTATTATTATTATTATTATTATTATTATTAGATGCAGAAAGACATGAGTAAAAGAAACTCAAATCAAGGTTTGAAGAGAATAAAGCTGTAAAAGTGTTGAGTGTTTGTCTGGAGTGTGCTGGAGCAGACTTATTAGCACTAACATGTACTTTATGTGTACTTTATTAGCATCGATCCGTCCTCTGAGGAGTGGACAGACTCTGACATAAACCCTGGACTGAGGCTGTGTTCAGGATTAAAATACTCTAGTATTGATGTCACAGGGAAAATAATCCCCGAGCCTGACACTCCTGGATAAGCATCTAAAATAAAACAGTAAGAGGTCAGGATGAATGAAATGATGATGTAAGCTGGGAGCCTGCCATCCCCACACAGAAACTCCATCCCCGTCTGTCCCCTTTGTTGACACGCACTGTTTGGATCTCGTCTTTCACCGAGACGAGCAAACGGGGCCGCGAGGGCCGATCAATAACTGAACGATACAAAGCCGCGAAGACGACGCCCTGAGCTGAGACTGGAGAAAAACAGCAGAGTCACGGACGACAGGACACAGCAAATCAGTGTCACCTGCAGCCGGACGGAGACTGAGAGCAGGGAGACTCATCACACGACTCCCTCCTCCTCCTCCTCCTCCTCCTGCTGCTGCTTAAAAACATAATTAACTCATCCAGTTTCAAAATAATTGACGTTTCATTGATTAATACTCACTTGATCAACCAATTGTTGCAGCCCGAGACTCACCGAATGATATCTACATCATGTTCTGTCTTTATCTCACTGTGAGACAGACTTTTCCAACAGGAAACTGAAGTTAGTAAACCACTCACTCTCCCACACCAAAACCCACAGAGAAAACCAGTGATTTTAACATCACACACACACACACACACACACACACACACAGTGTTGATACACTGCTGCCTCCATCACTGAGTTCTAATGTCTTATTTTGTAAAATTCGTCATTTAAAAACCTTGGTTCAGATTTTCCTGAGTGACACAAAGTGACCACACGAGGCAGCAGAGGACCAGCAGCTAAAATCACTGTAACACTCGGAGTGTTCATAGATTTTCTTTTTTTAAGCGTCTCAACTCCGTCCTTGAACCCGAGACACTGACAATTAAATCCAGGGATAAACTAACAACACTGGGTGATAATCTGCGATCTGTCTGCAGAGAAACATCAACAGCGGCTGCTGCTCCTCCATCTTGATAACATGTTCCCCGACTGTCCACACTCTTATCTCTGTAATTGCCTTACAGTCAAGGAGGAGCACTCACCCTCTCATTCACTCACCCATCCATTCCATGACAGGAGACATGCTCCACTGAAGTACTGTTACCACCACAAGCTTTGACTGTCGGGGCAGTGAGGGATGATTTATGACAACAGTAACCCTAATCCAGGCACTTTTCATTTATGAGATTAATGTCTGGTCCGTTGTAAACCTGAGGAGACGTCATTTTCATTCTATTTTAAAGAAAATAAAGTTGCTATTTTACAACGACTCACTTTGTCTGGAGAGAAAATGCAGATCAAATATGTTTGAACGCATTTTTAAAGTGGGAGGAGCCTCGTCCCAAAAGCGCGTGAAAATCAAACTGGATCGCCGCCCGTTTCCATGGAGATCCTCCTGTTTTATGACCTCGCTTATTAAAATGAAGTTATTATCGCTATCATTTATCTATTATTGAGTCAAATTAACTGAGTCTTTTATCATTTATGTGAAAATAACATTTAAAAAAAACTTTTTATCATTTAAACCAAAATAACTGACCTTTTAAATAATGTCTTAATAATTCAAATCAACATAATTGATTTTTATTATTAGTGTAGTCAAAATACCCATCTTTTTCATAACTTAAGTCAAAATAAGTGATTTTCTTCATTAGTTCAGTCAAAATAACGGACTTAAACGACTGTGAGCATTGATTATTGTTCATTTCAACTGGAAAAGCTGAATGAATTTTAGATTCTTTATTAATCCCCTTAGGGCAATTATTCTCTGCATTTTGACCCATCCTAGAATTAGGAGCAGTGGGCTGCCACACTGAGTAGCGCCCGGGGAGCAATGGGGGTTGGGTACCTTGCTCATGGGTACCCTAGCCCTTTCGACCTGGTGGGGACTTGAACCGCGACCTTCCGGTTACAAGCCAAGTTCCCTTTCCACTTGGCCACAGGCTGCCCACTATTCTGTTCTTTGTTTAAATCTGAAGACAAAGTGAGTTTCTTTAGAGAGGAGAGCATTAATCATTAAAAAGAGCATTAATCTGCTGATGATGTCTCTTCACCGGCCGTCACGTCTTCACAGCTCATTGTGCGTTTGTGAACGTGAACAGAACCACCTGAACGAGACCAAGCGCTCCCTCAGCGAGAGCCTGCACAAACACAGACCCAGCAGAGGCTCAGATAAACCAGAACCTTGGATAAACCAGAAACTCTGATAAACCTCAGATAAACGTCGGATAAACCAGAGGCTCGGATAAACCACAGGCTCAGATAAACCAGAAGCTCAGATGAACCAGAAGCTCAGATAAACCTCGCTCCATCAGCGTGCCTCAATCCATCATCTCAACGTTGGCAGGAGAATCAATGAAAGTAATAAAAAGAGGTTACGCAGCGTGAGCAGCGAGCCTGATTTGGATTAAGTCCCAGGATGTGGTCTGGTCCCGTCAAGTTGCCTTCTCCTGCTCTGAGCCTCCTGGTCTCTCCAGTACACTACCTTCTCCTTCATTTCCCTCCTTCTCTTCCTGCTGTGCACTTTTCTTATGAAAAAACCTTTCAGTCTCCCCACTAGCTTTCCTTTTCATTGATCTGCTCTCCCTTGTCTTACCTGCAATAGTCAAGACATGAGAAGCTCTGGTTGTCCTTGCATCACTACACTGTCGGACACACAACAGTTATGTTTAGACTACTTAATGCTATTGTCTTTGTTATTGTCCCAGTTAGACAGTAAAGGATGTCTCCTGGCTGCCCCCCCTTGCCCCCCCGTAGCAGATGTCAACGCCTTTTATGAGCCTACCTGCTACGTTCACCTTCTCTGGGTTGGTGGCACTGGGTGTGGTGGTGCTGATGCCGTTGGTCAGGTTTCCCACTGTGCCGTTGTAGATGTTCTCCACCTTTGACTCGAGTTTACCCAGCCGCAGCATGATGTTGTCCAGCAGCACCGCCAGGGTCTTCTTCAAGTCTGCAAGGACAAGAACGGTGGAGCGTGAGGTTTACGACAAAAGAAACGACACAGATTCAGAGACATGAATATCATTTGGATTTTTAAAAAAACTAATCTGAAATTCACGCACACACACACACACACGAGTTGTTGATGCACTGCTGCCTCCATCACTGATTTCAAATGTCTTCTTTTGCAAATGAAATTTCTTGTTTCGATTGACCTCAGTGACACAAAGTGACCACACGAGGCAGCAGTAGGCCAGCAGCTCCTGTGTCCCTGTGAGCTAAAATCACTGGTTTTCTCTGTGGGCTTTGGTGTGGGAGAGTGAGTGTTTTACAGACTTCAGTTTCCTGTTGTAAAGTGTGTCTTCACAGTGAGATAAAGACGTGGACATGTTGTGTAGATATTGTAGAGTGCTTTATTGAGTGGTTAAATGTGGTTTTCCTCACATCCTACACTGACTGTGTTCAGGCTCACGTGTATAGATGTGTTGTGACTTGATGGATTATCACTGCTGCCTGTTTGAGGCTGCAGTGAACGAACCTGATGTTTAATCTGGATTTTCACAGCATCTCTCTTGTCTGTGAGAATGTCTTTATATTCATTTCTCTGCAGGCTGTGATGGCATTTACGGCGCCGCGTCCACTTGTTTCTCCTCTTCATACATTAAAGGCAACATCGGCTTATGTAACGCGCTCGGAGCCTGGCGCAGGGAGCCGCCCGTGCGTCTGCTAATTGCCGCTCGTCTATCACACACACAAGTGCCAGATTTTCCCCTCGATGCGATGCATTTGACACGCCACGTTTCATCGTGTCACAGAGACTGGCAGCGAAACAACGAGGCCCTGGCACGGGCTGCAGCCTGCGTGTGAAGACAAATGCCAGAGCGTTTGTCGGATTTGGACGAGATCTGGGAGAGAGAGAGAGAGCGAAGAGTGGGTTTGGAGCAGCAGCCTTCAATGTGCAGGAAAGTTACCCTCGAATCGGTGTTGATGTTGCTGATGAACAGACTGCTGTCCCTTGTGTCCAAAGAGAGGACACCACAGAGCTTCAGCGTCCATGGAGCTCTGAGTAACTATGTTCACTCACTCTGCTGCCCAGTAACCAGGTGAGTAACCACGCACCCTGGGACGCTTTGCTACCTGTCTCAATGTTTCTGAGGGGAAGTAAAGACACTTAACTCCACTCTGCATTCAAGGAACATCATTTAAATGTGAATAGTTGCTGGTTTCTTTGCTCCATCTGAGAACATCATCGTTTCCAGGTTTAAGAAACACAAAGGAACTGATCAGCTCATCAACTATGAAAACAATTATGAGCTGCAGCCGGAAAATGTGCATGAGCTCAACTCTACGCTATCTCAAGAGGAAGCTGGTAAACCAATGCCTCGTGTGGTCACTTTGTGTCACTGAGGTCAATCTGAACAAGGACTCTTAAGGCTGAAGACATTTGATCTTAGTGATGGAGGCAGCAGTGGATCAACAACTCTGTGCTGTGACGTTAAAACCACTGATTTTCTCTCTGGACTTTGCTGTGGGAGAGTGAGTGGTTTCTTGTTTGATAGTGAGATAAAGGAGCAGAACATGTTCCCTGCTGGCAGCGATGTTGTCCTTAAGAGCGCCGCTGGTTCTCTGCAGCAGCAGCGGACACGGCATGACCTCATACAAGCACAAAGAACAGGAAAAACCGGAGCTATCACTGTTGAATAGGATCACATGGAGCGTAACAGCACCAAGGAGGAGGACGCGGTGACCTTTGACTCTGCGGAGCTCAGAGAAACTCCCAGAGACTCTCAGTCCCCACAGAGTACCAGAACCCGAACCCTAACCCACAAAGACACGACACGGTGTCAGGTGGCTTCTCAAAGCAGGCTGCACCCATCACTTACATCACATCCTCGTCAAACCAGACTCCAGAGGACAGAGACAGAGACAGAGACAGAGAGAGAGAGACAGACAGACAGACAGACAGACAGAGAGAGAGAGAGAGAGGGGCACTTTACCACACCCACAAACAGGCCTTCAGGAGACACAGTATGAAACAGACCAGCATTCTGGTTTGACGGCTCATTGATGGGAAGCTCAGGAGGAAACCCTGTTTCCGACTGAACTCAATTATGAAGCATATCATGACAAATCATCGGCCAATGAGCAGACCACAGGAAGCAGCAGCCGGGTGCAGACTCACGATCTGATCAAGCTGGTCACAGTGATGGTGATGACGAGGGTCAGCTGTTTGTGAAACACTCACTCTCCCACACCAAACCCCACAGAGAGGGGACACAGGAGCTGCTGGTCCACTGCTGCTAAAATATATTGTAATGAAGACTTTTGAAAGCCAAAGTGACCAAATAAGACATTAGAACTCAGTGATGGAGGCAGCAGTGGATCAGCAGCTCCTGTGTGCTGTGATGTTAAAATCACTCATTTTCTCTGTGGGCTTTGGTGTGGGAGAGTGAGTGGTTTACAAACATCACTGTTGATGGGACTTTATTCCTCGCCTCTGATGACGATTCCAACAAAAAGTAAATAATATATTCAACAGATATACAGATAGAGGGAGATGCATGAAAAGCAGATGCCTCTGTGCAGCATGACTTATTGAATGCTTGATGAGGGTTAAAAATGTGAACTTAAATTCATCTATTGAAGAGCTGTAGTTCTGCAATGGCATTACATGTACATTTTAACACAATATAAATGATGATAATGTTTGATGTTCATTGTATCTTAACAGTTATATTTTATCCTTCTAAGTGAGGCTTTTGAATGACATTGAATCTGTTTCATGAAACAAAGCTAGTTAAGTAAGCAGGTAACAAAATGTCAGCACTTAGTATTCGTATCAGCACCACTGTTTCCGTCCAATTCTTCTTACTATCCATTAATCCGATTTGTAATTTATTCAGACTCACAGGCGCTGTGACCAAGGCCATATTTAGGTTTATGTGAATTGGGCTACTGTGTTCTGATGAAGAGAAGGACATGTTTAAGATGTTTATCTGTTACTACAAAAAACCTTCAACAGGTGTCACAGCTCCAACGCTGTCATCCTCTGCTGATGATAGTTTGTGTCTCCTGCTTAATATCTTCAAACTGCTGGTTGAAGTGTGAAGTGAGTCGTTATGTCGTCTTCCAAAATAAATGCACATCGAAAATGGTGACCGAGATTTATGCTGATGGTCTCATAGTAGAGCTGAAACAATTCATTGATTACTAAATTAATCGAAAACTGTTTTGATAATCAATTAATTGGTTTGAATTAAAACAAGATTTCCAATTGTTTAAACTTCTCTAATGTGAGTATTTTCTTAATTTTTTTGCTCTGAATAACAAAGAATCATTAAAAGTTTATCATTTTGGTTTGTTGACATTTGAGAACATCATCATTTCCAAGTTTGATAAACACCAATCAACATTTTTTAATTTTTCTAATATTTTTCTTATGTTTTCTAATATTTTATGGACCAAATGATTAATCGAGATGAATCGATTATAAAAATAGTCGTTACAGCTCTATCTCATGCTGCTCTGACCAGAGTAATCAACTAAAGGTAAAGGTTCTGGACAGAAGCTTTAACTTGAGATTTATGAAAGCATACTTTGAGATGAATAGTGTCCTTCTCTGGTCTCATCCGTGTCATCTGTCTCATCATGACAAAGAACTGTGTCTGTGGGAGACACAAAAAGAAGAGTTTAATCTCAGCAAACTAAAATAAAATCATGGTGGACAAAAGAAAAACGACAACATACCATCTGGACCTATGGTGATTTCATCCAGGTTCTTGCCATGGAACTCGGCCAGTCTTCCTTGCTCGAGGGCCATTAGAAGTTTGCTGACCTTGGCAAGCTGCAGTGTTTTCTCAGGTAGTCGATAGAACTCACGATGGACTCTAATGTCATGCCCAAGAAAGTTGGCCAGCTGGTCCATCTCTGTGTCTGTCATGTTGAGGACTGTTGAGAGTGTTGCAGCATGTTTCCGTAGCCTGGTGGAAGTCAGTGCCTTGGGACACGTTGCACCACATGCTCCTGAAAAAGCTCGAAGGCAATCTGAGCCACGGAAATGAGTTTTAGCTGCTGGTCTTGCAAACATGTAGCCATTCTCTTCGAGAACCCCGCATGCCTTTCTCTCTAAAACCAGGAGTTCCAATGCATTCAGCATTTTCTGAGTTACGAGAATTGGAACCGGTCTACCTCTTTTCCCTCTGATCACAATCCTTGTGAAATGTCTGCAGAGTCTTTTCTCTACTTCAGAGAGTGCCCAGTCCAAATCCTGGTGAGGAGCGGACTTGTCCCTTGACAAAAACGCAGACAAGGGCATGCTTGCCACCTCTCCTTCCCTGCGACGGTTAAAGAGGATGATCTGTGCTAAGCACACCTTTGCCAGATCTATCCAAGTTCACTGATGCACTCATCTTGCTTTTGATTGAGAAACTTATGCAGTTTCTGAACATCTTCTGTAAACGGCATCAGAGTGGGCACGTTCCACTTTGCTTCATTGATGTTACGCAGTGCTGTCGAAGAAATCATTTCATTCCACCTGTGATTGTGGACTTCCTGAAATTCAGTGGCATTTTTCACAAGCTCAGCGTTGTCCATTATCAAGCCCTGAGCTTTTAGGAGTTTGCTGGCTTTAACCAATGTACGGCCAAGTTTATTGGCAAGTGATGGAATCGCAAATTTGTTGGAATCACTGTCATAGCCACACGTCACCTTGACAGCTTTGATCACCTGCAAGTAATTCTTTGGAATTATGAAATCTTCCATTGTTTTTAAGGAGGTAACTCTTCTTGCATTATGAATCAGTCTTCCTATATCTCGCATCTTTTCACGCACACACTGTCGATTCTTGGCCAACATCCCACCCTTGTTCAATAGGTGCTGTCTAACTTGGATGATGACATTATCATTTTTCACAACATCGGTGATCGGATCAGGAAACATGGCACTGATGACTCCCCACAACTGTTTACCGATGTGCGGAGGCACAGGTTGCATGAATGTGCACATGGACTGAACACGATTCTTTCCTGGTTTGACAGGTACGGATGCAGGCTGAAGTTTGCAACTTCGCATGTGTCGCCACAGGACTTTTCGTGTAAAAAGTGCTTGGCAGTATGCACAGTGCATGAAATCCTTCCCCTGTGCATCTTTAGATGGGCATTTAAATGGAACCAACTCCCCTTTCCCTGACTCTATAACAGCAGCATTGTGGGCATAGTTGCCTCTGTTGCGAATGTACTCTAGCTGTTTCTTTCTCTCCAAGGAACCTTTTGGTAAACTAAGAGCTTTAGCCACATCCAGTTTATTATGGTGTGCACGTTCTAGATGTCTTGCCATCTTAGCGTAGGCCTTCTTACAATACAAGCAATACTGTTTCTTGTTGTACACTCAATTGTACACTGCAATTTCTCTTTTGGCAAGCTTGCACAACTACGGTGTCAATTGCATCCTGACTTGAACAGGGTTCTTCATTCACACTGATGTCAGATGTACTGCTGTTGTTTCTCAAGCTTTCAAGGTGTTAATAATAATACATTTTATTTGGAGGCGCCTCTCTGGGCACTCGAGGACACCGTACAATACATAAATAAAAACACTAAGCGAGAAAAAAAATTAAATAAAAATATATATATATAAAAGTAAAATAAGAAACGACGATGTAGATAGTTAAGTGGGGTAGGCAGTTCGGAATAGGTGAGTTTTTAGTCTTGTTTTGAAGAGTGTGAGAGAGTCCAAGTTCCTGAGGTCCGGTGGGAGTGCGTTCCAGAGTTGGGGGGCAGAGCGGCTGAAAGCCCTGCTCCCCATGGTGACGAGGCGGGCGGGAGGGACAGAGAGGTGGACAGAGGAGGCAGATCTGAGGGAACGGGAAGGGGTGACTATGTGGAGGAGTTCGGACAGATAAGGAGGGGAAAGGTTGTGGATGGCCTTGAACGTAAACAGGAGGATTTTGAAGTCGATGCAGAGTTTGACCGGGAGCCAGTGGAGTTGCTGCAGAACAGGGGTGATGTGGTGGATGGAGGGGGTTCTGGTGATGATCCGAGCTGCAGAGTTCTGAACCAGTTGGAGTTTATGGAGGTATTTGTGAGGTAGACCAAAGAGAAGGGAGTTGCAGTAGTCGATGCGGGAGGTGACAAGGCTGTGTACAAGAATGGCAGTGGAGTGGGGAGAAAGGGAGGGGCGGAGGCGATTTATATTGCGTAGGTGGAAGTATGCAGACCGGGTGATGTTATTGATATGGGATTGGAATGATAATGTGCTGTCGAGGATGACACCCAGACTCTTAACCTGGGGGGAGGGGGAGACAGAGGAGTGGTCAATAGTGAGGGAAAAACTGTCCGTTTTTGAGAGGGTTGATTTGGTACCAATTAAAAGGAATTCGGTTTTATCACTGTTGAGTTTCAGGAAGTTGGAGGAGAACCAAGATTTGAGCTCGGTGAAGCAGTCAGTGAGGGAGGAAGGTGGGAGAGTGGAATTTGGTTTGCTGGAGAGGTAGAGCTGGGTGTCATCCGCATAGCAATGGAAATGAATGTTATATTTACGGAAGATATTGCCAAGAGGAAGGAGGTAGATAATGAAGAGAAGGGGCCCCAGGACAGAGCCCTGGGGCACACCAGTGGTGACGGGGGACGGGTGGGAACTGAAGGGTTGGAGTTGGATGAACTGAGTGCGGCCAGAGAGGTAGGATTTAAACCAGTCAAGGGGTGTGTGTGAAATACCAATGGAGATTAATCTGTTGAGGAGGATAGTGTGAGAGATGGTGTCGAAGGCCGCACTCAGATCGAGGAGGATGAGGATAGTGAGTAAACCAGAGTCGGCTGCCAGGAGGAGGTCTTTTGTGATTTTGATTAGTGCAGATTCAGTGCTATGGAGGGGGCGGAAACCAGATTGGAATTGTTCGTACAGGTTGTTAAGGGTTAGGTGGGAATGAATTTGGGAAGCAACAGTTTTTTCGAGGATTTTGGAGAGGAAAGGTAGATTGGAGATGGGACGAAGATTATTGTAATTATTAGGATCAGCACCAGGTTTTTTCAATATTGGAGTGATGGCAGCAGTTTTGAAGAGTGTAGGAACAGTTCCAGTGGAGAGTGAGGAGTGGATGATGGCAGAGATGAGGGGGAGGAGAGAGGATAGGCAGGCTTTTACCAGAACTGTGGGGAGAGGATCTAGCTGACAGGTGGAGGGCTTGGACTGTAGGATGAGGTCTGAGATATCTGAGTCAGAGGGAAGCTGAAAGAAGGAGAATGAGTGAGACGTCAGACAGGGTTCTGGAGAGGTGCTGAGGGAGGAGCTTGGGCCTAGGTGCAGGTGGATCTGATGAATTTTCTGGTTGAAAAAGGACATCAGGGAGTTACAGGAAGCAGTTGAGTACAGGTGGGGGGGGAGAGAGGCCGGGGGTCTGAGGATATTGTTGAGAAGAGAAAACAGTGACTTGGAATTGCCTTCATTTGAACAGATTATGCCGGAGTAGTAGTTGAGTTTAGTTTGAGAAATACAGTCCTTATAATGTAAAATGTGATTTTTGTGCATGTCTTTGTGAACAACAAGACCAGTTTTTTTGAACAGTCGCTCGAGCTGTCGTCCTTTGGCTTTCATTTGCCGTAGTTCAGAGGTGAACCAAGGGGCCGAGGTGGTGAAGGAGACGGACCTGGTTTTCATAGGAGCCAGAGAATTAAGAATGGAGGTGAGGCCGTTGTTGTAGTGGGAGACCAAGTCGTCGGGGGTGGATGAACTGTGAGTGTTCTGGAGACAGCTGATACCAGAGGAAAGTGTATCAGGATTAATCTTCCTAATGTTACGGAATGAGATAACACGTGGGGGCTTTGTTGAGGACAGAGAGAGTTTGACATTGAATGACAGTAGCAAATGATCAGTTATAGGAAGTTCATCAGCAATACAGTTGGAGGGAATGAGACCAGAACAACAAACTAAATCCAGAATGTGACCCTTTGAATGAGTGGGGAAATCAATATGCTGCTGGAAGCCAAAGCTGTCAAGACAGGATGCAAAGTCACGGGTAAGAGGGAGATTGATATTGTCCATATGTATGTTGAAATCCCCCAGCATTATTACATTTGAGGAAAGTGTGGTTAGGTGGGTGAATAGAGCAGCAAAGTCATTAATGAAGTTATTGTTTGCTTTAGGGGGGCGGTAAACAGTTGCAACGATGGTGGGAACTGGACCAGACAGTTGACACACAGTTGATTCAAACGAGTTGAAGGTGGGAGCAGATACCGGTAGGACTTTCCACTTCTCGCGGTGAATTATCGCGAGACCTCCACCTCGACCGGAGCCACGAGGTTGACAGTTGTAAACAAACCCAGGGGGCGTGGACTCGTTGAGTTGGGAAAAGTCGTTCGGTTGTTGCCATGTCTCGGTCAAGCAAAGAAAGTCAAAATTACGGTCAGTAAGGAGGTCCTGGATAAGATGCCCCTTGCTCGTAAGTGAGCGGATGTTTAGTAGACCGAAGTGGACCGGGGTGGTGTTGCATTTTCCAGTAGCGTTAGCGTTAGCCGACCTAGCAAGGCTGGCTAACACGGTGTGGTCAACAACCCGGCCGGTGATACGTGGAGGGTGTCGTGCGGAGGACCAGATGGATTGTATTGGTTTGGAGTTGTCAAAGTGGAAGCTTCGACGAGATCCGCGATGGATATATCTCCGACGAGGCAGGGAAGCGATGTCCGGATGAAGGAGAATTGCCGGTGGAGGCTTGAGCAGATGAAGACGGAGCCGATGGAGTTCAGCCGCTGAGTACTGGAGGAGTCCTGTCACCGGTTGATGGAGAAGCGACAGGAGAAACCAGACGAGGATCCCCGTGTAAAGCCTACGAGCCCACATTGTAGACGGAGACCCAGATGACTTAGGCCGTCAGGTGAACAGGCGAACAGCCCAGGTAAATGGCTCGAAGCCGAGGCAGTGGGCTAATGTTAGCTAGCTCACGCAAATGCACAGAGATGTCAGATGGTGCGGGCAGGTAAGCAATCTGTCTCTCACT